>NW_016107642.1:356548-371940 GCF_001604975.1 Cebus imitator
ACACATTCACTCACCACTTCCCTGGGCAGGGAAGAATCTCTTGGCTCTTTGTTACTCCTGGATGGGCCATCTTCTTGCCTTGCTTTTCTCCATCAACCATGGGTTAAATTGCTTCCTTGATTATTCCCAATGTGAGTACTTGGCTGTTTAAGTAAAGGTGTTGTATTTACTCACCTCTTCTGTTCCTCTCTGTGAGAGACACACACACTGGTCAGTCATCTTCAATCCTCTCTCTTTTTATCTCTGAATTTATTTATTTGGGTCTTCTTTTTTTATTTCCTTAGTTAGCCTAGCTAAAGAACTGTAATTTTCTTTTATCTTTTCAAACCCAAATTTATGTTTGATTGATCTTTTGTATTATGTTTAATTTTGCTTCCAATTTCATTACTTATGTTCTGATCTTTATTATTTCTATTTTTCTATGAATTTGGGGTTTGGTTTGCTCTTCCTTTTCTAGTTCTTTAACATGCATCATTAGGTAATTTATTTGAAGTTTTTTCACTTTTTATGTAGGTGCTTATAGCTATAAACTTTCCTCTTCGTACCTGATATGGCTTGGTTGTGTCTCCATCCAAATATCAACTTGAATTGTATCTCCCAGCATTCTCAGGTGTTGTGGTACCCAGGCAGAGATAACTGAATCATGGGAGCTGGTCTCTTCAGTGCTATTCTGATAATAGTGATTACGTCTCACAAGATCTGTTGGGCTTATCAGAGGTTTCCACTTTTGCTTCCTCCTCATTCTTCTTGCTGCTAATGTAAGAAATGCCTTTCACCTCTTGTCATGATCCTGAGGTCTCCCCAGCCATGTGGAACTGTAAGTTCAATTAAACGTCTTTTTGTTACCAGTTTTGGGTATATCTTTATAAACAGTGTGAAAACAGACCAATACAATAAATTGGTACCAGAGAGTGGGGTACAGCTGAAATGATACCCCAAAATGTGAAAGCAACTTTGGAACTGGGTAACAGGCAGTGGTTGGAACAATTTGGAGGCCTCAGAAGAAAACAGGAAAATGTGGGAAAGTTTGGAACTTCCTAGAGACTTGTTGAATAGCTTTGCCCAAAATGCTGATAGCAATATGGACTATAAAGTCCAGGCTGATGTGGCCTCAGATGGAGATGAGGAACTTGTTGGGAACTAAAGTAAGGGTAACTTTTGTCATGTTTTAGCAAAGAGACTGGTTGCCTTTTGCATTTGCTCTAGAGATTTGTGCAACTTTGAACTTGAGAAAGATGATTTAGGATATCTGGTACAAGAAAGCATTCAAGATGTGACTTGGGTACTGTTAAAGGCATTCAGTTTTATAAGGGAAGCAGAGCATACAAGCTTGGAAAATGTGCAGACTGACTATACAATAGAAAAGAAAAAAAAAAAAAAAAGAAAAAAAAAAAAAAAAAAAAAAAAAAAAAAAAGAAAAAAAAAAAAAAAACATTTTCTGGGGAGAAATTCAAGCCAAAGCTGTAGAATTTTGCAAAAGTAGAAGGGAGCTTAATGTTAATCCCCAAGACCATGGGGAAAATTTCTGTAGACCATGTCAGAGACCTTCACATCAGCCACTACCATCACAAGCCCAGAGGCCCAGGAGCAATAAAGTGGTTTCATGGGCTGAGTGCACAGTCCCTGTTCTGTGTGCAGCCTAGCGACTTGGTGTCCTGTGTCCCAGCCACTCCAGCCATGACTGAAAGGGGCCAACATAGAGCTCGGGCTGTTACTTCAGAGGCTGAAAGCCCTCAGCCTTGGAAGCTTCCACGTGGTATTGAGCCTGTGGGTGCACAGAAGTCAAGAATTGAGATTTTGGAACCTCCACTTAGATTTCAGAAGATGTAGGGAAATGCCTGGATGCTCAGGCAAAAGTTTGCTGCAGGGACACAGCCCTCATGGAGAACCTCTGCTAGGGCAGTGCAGAAGGGAAATGTGGGGTCAGAGCCCCTGCACAGAGTCCGTAATGGGGCACCACCTAGTGGAGTTGTGAGAAGAAGACCAGACCCCAGAATGGTAGATCCAACAGCTTGCATGTTGAGCCTGGAAAAGCAAAAGACACTCAATGCTAGCCCATAAAAGCAGCTAGGAGAAGAGCTACACTCTGCAAAGCCACAGGAGTACAGCTGCCCAAAACCATGGGAACCTACCTCTTACACCAGTGTGACCTAGATGTGGGACATGGAGTCAAAGATATCATTTTGGAGCTTTAGAATTTGACTGCCCCACTGGATTTCAAACTTGCATGCAACCTGTAACCCTAACCTCTTTGTTTTGGACAATTTCTTCCATTTGGAATAGCTGCTTTTACCCATTGCCTGTACCCCCATTGTATCTAAGAAGTAACTAGTTTGCTTTTGAATTTACAGACTCATAGGTGGAAGGGACTTTCCTTGTCTCAGATAAGACTTTGGACTGTGGACTTTTGGGTTAGTGAGGAAATGAGTTAAGACTTCGGGAGACTGTTGGAAAAGCATGATTGGTTTGGAAATGTGAGTACACAAGATTTGGAGAGGCCAGGGATGGAATGATATGGCTTGGCTATGTCCCCATCCAAACCTCAACTTGAATTGTATCTTTCAGAATTACCACATGTTGTGGGAGTGACCCAGGGGGAGGTCATTGAATCATGGGGGCCAGTCTTTCCCATGCTATTCTCATGATAGTGATTAAGTCTCACAAGATCTGATGGGCTTATCAGATATTTCCACTTTTGCTTCCTCCTCAGTTTTCTCTGCTGCTGATGTACAAAGTGCCTTTTGCCTCCTGCCATGATTCTGAGGCCAGCAATGAGAAACTGTAAGTCCAGTTAAACCTCTTTTTGTTACCAATTTCCGGTATGTCTTTATCAGCAGTGTAAAAACAGACTAATATAGTACCACTTTTGCTGTATACCACAGGTTTTGGTGTGTTATTTTTCTTATCATTTGATCCAAAAAATGTTTTTCCTTTTTAATTTCTGCATTGACCTACTGGTAATCTGGTAGCGTATTGTTTAATTTTCATGTGTTTCTCTAGTTTTCAATATTTACCTTGTTTTGATTTTTAGTTTTATTTATTGTGGTCACTGAAGATACTTGATATTATTTTATGTTCTTGAATTTTTTAAGTCTTGTTTTGTGGTATAATATATAATTTATCCTTGAGACTGATCCCTGTGCTGAGGAGCACAATGTGTATTCTGCAGCTATTGAAATAAATCTTCTGTAAATATCTATTGGATGTATCTGATCTATAGCACAGATTAAGTCTGACGTTTCTTTGTTAATTTTCTGTCTAGATGATCTGTTCAATGCTGAAAGTGGGGTGTTGAAGTCTCTACCTACTAATGTATTGAGGTCTATATCTCTCTTCAGTTCTAATATTTGTTATATATATTTGGGTGCTCTGGTGTGGGTGTACATATATTTAAAATTGTTATATTATCTTGCTGCATTAACCCCTTTGTCATTCTAAAATGATCTTCTTTATTTTTATAGTTTTCTCTTAAAAATCTATTTTATCTGTTGTAAGTATAGGTACCCCTTTCTTTTTTTACTTTCCACTTGTATAGAATATCATTTCCATCTCTTTATGTTTAGTGATTTTATATTTGAAGCCTCTTTCTTGTAGGCAACAGATAATTGGGTTATTATTATTCATTCAGCCACTCTATGTCTCTAGATTAGAGAGTTTAGTCAATTTATATTCAATGTTATTATGAATAAAGAAAGACTTACTTTTGGCATTTTAGGATTTAAATTCTGGGGTATTCTCTACTTTTCTTCCTGTATTCCTTTCATTAATAGTGATTTTCTCAGGTTGTATTTTAATTTCTTGCTTTATTGTGTGTCTCTCTTATAGGTTTTTAGTTTAGGTTACCATGAGGCTTGCAAATAACATCTTGTATCTCTTATTTTAAACTGATCAGAACTTAACTCTGATTACAAAAACAGTCACATTTTTTAAAAAAGAGAATACTAATAAAAACTCTGTATTGTAATAGCCTCTCCCCACTTTCTAACCTTTTGTTGTTTTTATCTATTACACTATGTCTTTAAATGCTGTTGTAGTTATTTTCGATATGTTCAGCTTATATTTTTCCCACTCAAAGTATGTGTAGTTTACAAACAAATATATACTCATCTGTGTTCTTACTATTACCAGCGAGATTTATATCTTCAAATGAGTTCTTACTTCTTGTTAACCCCCCTTTCTTTCAGGGGGGTTCTTGGGGGAGGATGATAAACTCCTTTTGTCATTTCTCATAGGATAGATCTAATTTTGATGAAATTTCTCTGCTTTTGCTTGTCTGAGAAAGTCTTTATTTCTCCTTCATGTTTGCAGGATATTTTGGCTGAATATAATATTGTATGATAAAACATTTTTTCTATAGCATTTTAAATGTGTTATGTCACTCTCTCCTTGCCTGGAAGATTTCTACTGATAAATCTTCTGCCAGACATATCAGAGATACTTACACATTATTTGTTTCATTTGTCTTGCTGCATTTAGAATTCTTTCTTTATACTTGATCTTTGAGAGTTTGATAATTAATGTCTTGAAGTAGTCTTTTGCAGGTAAAATCTGTTTGGTGTTCAATAACCTTTTTATACTTGAATATTGGTGTCTTTCTCTAGGTTTGGAATGTTCTCTGCTATTAACTCTTCGAATAGATTTTTCACTCCATTCTATGTCTTTACCTCCTCTTCTCCTTTTTAAGGCCAATAACCTTTAGATTTGACCCTTTGAGGCTATTTTCTAGAACTTGCAGGTATGCTTCATTCTTTTGTATTCTTTTCCTTTTGTCTCCTCTGACTGTGTCTTCAAATAGCCTGTCTTCAAGCTCAATAATTCTTTCTTATGTTTGATCGTTCTGCTAATCAAACAAATCAGCTGATTGCATTCTTCAGTTTGTCAATTTAATGTTTTAGCTCCAGAATTCCTGCTTAATTTTTAGAAATTATTTCAATTTTTTATTAAATTTATTTGATATGATTTTATATTTCTTCTCTGTGTTATCTTGAATTTAATTAGTGTTCCTCAAAATAACTATTTTGAATTATCTGAAATGTCACATTTGTCTGTCAATTTCATATTAGTCACTGGTGCCTTTTTTCAGTTCATTTGTTGAGGTCATGGTTTCCTGGATAGTCTTGATGTTTGTCAATGTTTTTTGATGTCTGAGCAATGAAGCATTAGATATTTATTCTCATTTTTGCAGTATGTTCTTGTTTGTACTTAGAAAAAGGTTTACAGATATTCTATGGGAATTGAGTGCTATGATCTTTGGTCACTTTAGCCTTATCTGCATTATGGAGTACCCCAAGCCCGGTACCACAGTGACTCCTGGAGACTCATAGAGATATTGTTTTGATTATCTTGGGTAAGATCTCAGAGAAGTCTTCAGATTACCAGGCAGAGACTCCTGTTGTCTTTTCTTACTGTTCCAAAAACATGGATCATCCCTCTCCATGCTGAGCTGCCTGGAGGAGTTGGGCGTGGGGGTGGTGTAAATACTTCTATCAACACTACCACTGGGTAGGTGCTTGGTCACTCCTTAAGCCAGCGCAATACTGGTCCCTGTTCACAACCTGCGTTGCCTACCACTGATGTTTATTTGAGGCTCAGTGGCTCTTCAGTCGACAGATTGTGGATCTTGTCAGGACTGTGCCTTTTCCTTTAAAACAGTAAGTTCTCTTCAAGACCAGGGTGGGTCCTATAATGCTGCATAAGTGCTAGGGCCTGAAAGTAAGGGCTTTAGACATCAGCTTCATGCTGTATTTTACTGTGCCTGTTGCAAGTAAAGTCGCAACAGTTGCAAGAGTTGCCAAGTTGCAACACAAGGCCTTTTTTACTCTTTTCTCCTTTTTTCTCAACCAAAACAAGTATCGCCTGATGATCACCACAGCTGAAAATGCACTGGGTCACACCTGAAACCTGCACAGTATTAGGTCTTGCCCAAGGCTTGTGGCAACTACTAACTGGCTACCACTGATATTTATTCAAGGCCCAAGGGCTCCTTAATCAGGAGGAGATGAATCCTATTAGGAATATGCCTTTCCTTTAAGAACAGCAAGTTTCTTTCAGGCCTAGGGTGCGTGTAGAAATTCTGTCTAAGATCTAGGGCCTGCATTCATAAACAGTAGAAATTAGCTTTATTTTTTTAATTTTACTGTGACTGAATTGGTTTCCAATTTCAAAGAACATCCTTTCTAGCTTCCCCCCCTCCTTTTCTCAAGCAGGTATCTCCTGGAGTTTCAAGCTGACCTGCCTGATGTTAGGGCTTGGGTAATGCAAGCACACCCTTGGCTGTCCTCGCTAGTGTCTTACTGGGTTCCATGCACCCCAATTACCCTGGCTCTGAGCCCAATACCGCAACAGAACTTGCATAGGAATTTCAGACCTTGTGTTTTAGACTTCCTTTCATGTTTATTTTAAACCCCACAGCTCTTTAGCCCTTGGTGGTGGGACTAGCCAGAACTCAGGTTTCAACTGTTGGGATAGATAACTCCCGTCTGGTTAGGGCTCATCTAAATGCTCCATCAGTGAGTGATGGCTGAATTCTGCTCTGTGTTGCTTTCTGGTCTGACAGGGCAGCACTGAGTTCCAATGCAAAAGTCCCACAGTCACTTTGCTTTTCCTGCTCCCAGGCACACAGATTCTCTCTCACCACACCACATGACACTAAAGGAAAATGGAGAAAGTGTGGTATACGCAATTCAAGATTGTCTTTTTATCCTCTTCTATGCTTCTTACCTTGATATGATGTTTAAACCAGGTACTGTGATCACTCACCTGATTTTTGGTCCTTATAACGGTGCTTTCTTGTGTACATATTTGTTCAATTTGTTGTCTTTGTAGGGTGAGGACAATTCTGGAGCATTCTATTTGGCCATATTGTGCCACCTTCTAAAAGAAAATTAAATGGAATATTCTTGTGACTTTGGGTTAGGCAAATATTTAGTAGACAAGATACTAAAACATAAACAATTTAAAAAAGACACAAACATAATAAACTAATTTTCATTAAAAAATTTAACTTTTGTTCTACACTGTTAAAACCGAAAAGATAAGACACAGGCTGGGAGAAATTATATGTAAAACAGATCTGATAAAGGACATGTATCCATGCAAAGTCAGTTACATAATTGTTGGTTCAGGACAAAAATAGAAGTGTGAGATGCTTTATCAAAAAGCAAATGAAATATGACATTAGATATAAATATATAAAGTTCCTTTAAAAACATTTTATTACTTGTGAAATATAATAGGGATAATTGTGCTTCTAACTATAAAATTTAGAATTTAAATTATAATAATGATTTTTATTATTAATATGTATATTTTCCAATGCCAGTTTTAAGTGCAAACATACAAATGTGTATACTACATGTAGAATCACTGATATTTTGTAGCTCGTGTATTTATATATACACACACACACACATATTGTTCTCACCACAACAGTAGAAATACTGCATAAGAGATTTTTACACTGATTGATGTGACCCTGTTATTCCAACACTCTTTACCTTCAGCTTACTGATGAGTAAGAAAAGGCTAACAGAAAAAGGGCCTATACTTTGAGGAATCCTTATTTATTTTCCTTTGTTATCTTTTTCTGTGTAAACAGTTAGCTAATGAACTTATAATATATGATAAATATCATTAGTAACTACATAAATTAAAATTCACTTTCAGTGATCATACTCTAGAATAACTAAAATTTAGAAGACTGACAATAATAAATGTTAACAAGTGTGCTCAGTGAATAGAACTTTCATACAGTGCTGATGGGAATGCAAACTGGTGGAGCCACTTTGCAAACAAGGTCACTCACCAAAAAGGTATAACAATTCTAAATTTGTATGCAACACATGACCCTATTAAAAAGTTTTCACAGCACCTAACTCAGAAATAGAAAAATCTACAATTTGAGTAGAAGAGCATAACCTAATTATATTTTAAAGTCAAATTATTTTAAAAATTAGATTGGATATGGAAGTTTGGAACATTATTAAGAAACCACATTAATGTCATATGTAGGACACTGTACTCAACTACAGAATACAATTTCTTTTCAAAAATTCTTGAAATATTTTTTTTTAATTTAACATTTATTGGGACATCAACAAATTTTAAATTTCAACAGAACATATTGTCTGACTATTGTGAAATTAATCTGGAAATCAAATAGCAAGATGTAGAAATTCTTATAGGTGTAAATATTATGAAATTCATTTCAAAATAACCCCTGTGTCCAAAAGGAAATCACATTTCAAAATAACCCCTTAGTCAAAGAAGAAATCACAGTAGGTATTATAAAATATTTTAGACTAAATAAAAATAAATATATTATAGAATAAGACATGAAGAAACTTCTAAATCCATGCTTAAAGTGAGCTATATAGTTTTAAATTATATTTCAGAGATTTGAAAGGCTGACAACTAAGATATTATCACAAGAATTAAAATAGCAACAAACCAAAGGCAATCCCAATGAAATAATAAAAATTACAATAAAAATAGAAATAGGAAACAAATTTAAAATAGAGATCATCAACTAAAAATTGAAATAGTGATAGCCAAGGTTGTCTTTTTGAAAAAAATTCAAAAGTGTGCTGGGTCAGACCTGAATACAGCCTATCACTGGGTCTCATCCAGGGCCTACTCTAACCACTTCCAAGCTACAGACTATGTTCACTCAAACTCTGGGGCTCTATAATCAGCAAATGTCAAAGGCAACCAAGCCTGTGTCCTTCATTTCAGGATGGCAGGGTGCCCCAGGCACTAGGTGTGTCCACAGTTGCCAACTGAGAGACAGTGCCTGGAGTCAAAAAGCATAGAAGTCTACCTGATGTTCTATTGTACTGCAGCTGAGCTGGCATTCAAACCACAAGATACAGTTTTGCCCACTCTCCCCTCCTCTTTGCAATGGCAGAGGAACCTCACCCTGTGACCAATACCACAACAGGCTCACAGTCAATACGTCCAGACTATTACTCATGTTCCCTTAAGGCCTAAGGCATTTTCAGTCAACTTGTGGTGAAGACTGCCTGGCTGGGGACTCACCCTTCAGTGCAGTGCACTCCCCACCAGCCCATGAGAGGACCAGAAATGCCATCTAAAAGCCAAATTATGGAATTTGGGACCCCAAGGGTCTGCTTGGTGTGCACCCACCTGGGACTGAGCTGTTACCTGAAGCTATCAAGTATCAGAGTATCTCCCAAGGCCCTCAACTTTGTACCTGGGTATTGTTGCTAGTTCTTCAAATCCCAAGGGCTCTTCAGTTAGCAAGTAATTAATCCTGCCAGGACTTTATTTTTTCCTTCAAGGCAGTGGGTTTCCTTCTGGTCCAGGGAATGACTAGAAAGGTACTCAGGGATTCTGGATATGGGGCCTCACCACTCTTACTGGTGCCCTATCCTGTTGTGACTGAGCTGGTATCTAAAATGCTAGACAAAACCCTTTCCACTCCTCCCTCCCCACTCCTCAGGCAAAAGAAAGGGGCCTCTTTTGGAGCTATGAGCTCCGTAGCCTGGGTTCAGGGGAGGGATCCAGTCTGGTTACAGTTCAGCACCAGGATCCACCTAAGAGTTGAAGTTACTGTGGCCAAGACTACCTTTCACATTTATCTAGAGCTCCTGAGAACTGGAGCCTGCATTTGCAATGTTTCCGGGAACATGACTTCTTACCACTGCAATGATTCATCTCAGGGTAGTGCTGGTTTAAATGGTCCCTGCATGTGGTGGGCAGACGTCAGCTGAGTTTGGTCTGTGATTTTTTTTTTTTTTCTGCTGTAACAGAACATCCCTGAGTTTAATACCTCACAGTTTCTATATTTCCCTCTTCCAAGTACATGGAAGGCTCTTTACATCATGCTGCAGCTACAGGGGGATTCAGAGGGCTGGTGTCTTTGAATTAAGACTCTTTTTTCTACCTCTTTAGTGCCCCATTCAGTGATACCAATTTAAAACCATGTACTATGAGTACTCACCTGATTTTTGGTTCTTGTGAAGGTTTCCTTTTTTGTGTAAATAGTTGTTAAATTGGTGTCCTTTGTGAAATTATTTATCAGCTTAAGAAACTTTTGTGCTGAGAGACTATGGGCTTTTCTAGATATAGGATCATGTCATCTACAAGCAGAAATAGTTTAATTTTCTCTCTTCCCACTTAAATGACATTTATGTCTTTCTCTTGCTTACTTGCCCTGGCCAGAACTTCCAATACTATGTTAAATAGGAGTGGTGAGAGAAGGCATTCTTGTCTTGTGTCAGTTTTCAAGGGAACTGCTTCTAGCTTTTGTCCATTCAGTATGATGTTAGTTGTGGCTTTGTCATATGTGACCCATTATTTTGAGGTATGTTCCTTTAATACCTAGTTTATTGAGAGTTTTCAACCTGAATGAATGTTAAATTTTAATAAGAAGGCTTTTCTGCATTTATTGAGATAAATATGTATTTTTTGTCTTTAGTTCTGTTTATGTAATGAATCACACTTATTGATTTGCACATGTTGAACCAAGCTTACATCCCAGGGATAAAGCCTACTTGATTGTGGTAGATTGTCTTTTTGATGTGCTGCTGAATTGGTTTGCCAGTATTTTGTTGAGGATTTTTGCATTGATGTTCATCAACGATATTGGCCTAAAGTTTTTTTGTTGTTGCTGTATCCACGCCAGGTTTTCGTATCAGAATGATGCTGGCCTCATAGAATGAGTTAGGGAGGAGTTATTTGGAATACTTTTAGTAGGAATGGTGCCAGCTCTTCTCTGTACATCTTATAGAATTAAGCTGTGAATTTATCTGGTCCTGGGCTCTTTTTGGTTACTAGGCTATTTATCACTGCCTCAATTTTAGAACTCATTATTGGTTTGTTCAGGCAATCAATTTCTTTTTGGTTTAGTCTTGGGAGGGTGTATGAGTAAAGGAACTTATTCATTTCTTCTAGATTATATAGTTTATATGCATAGAGGTGTTTATAATATTCTCTGATGGTTGTTTGTATTTCTGTTTTGTCAGTGGCAATATCCCCCTTGTTGTTTCTTTGAATTTGAATTTGTGTATTTGAATCTTCTCTTTTATCCTTTATTAGTCTAGCTAGCAATCTATCTATTTTATTTTATTTTTTTCAAAAAAGCAGCTCTTAGATTCATTGACACATATAAAAACTAACCTTAAATATAAATGGGCTAAGTGCATCAATTGAAAGACTCAGAGTAGAAGCTAAATAAAGAACTGAGCCCCATTGGTGTGCTGCCTTCAACAGACCCATCTCACATGCAGTGACACATATAGGCTCAAAATAAAAGGATGGAGGAAAATCTGGCAAGCAAATAGAAAACAGAAAAAGGCAGGGGTTGCACTTCTGGTTTCTGACAAAACAGAATTTAAAATAACAAGGGTCAAAACAAGACAAAGAAGAGCATTATGTAATGGTAAAGGAGCCAATTCAACAACATCTAGCTACCCTAAATATATATATGCGTCCAAAACAGGAGTGCCCAGATTCATAAAGCAAATTCTTAAATACCCTTAAAGAGACTTAGACGCCCACACGATACTGGGAGACTTTAACTCTGCACTGACAATATTAGAGAGATCACTGAAACAGAAAATTACCAAAGATATTCAGGACCTGAACTAAGCCCTGGATCTAGTGAAATTGATAGATATATACAGACCTTTCCACTCAAACACAGAATATTCATTATTCTCATTGTCACTTGGTACTTACCCTAACATTAATCACAAAATATAAAATAAAGCACTCCTCAGCAAATGCAAAAGAACCATAATATAAAAAATAGTGTCTCAGACCATAGCACAATCAAATTAGAAATCAATAGTAAAAAATTCACTCAAAACTATACCATTACATGAAAATTGAATAAGCTGCTCCTATGACTCTCAGGTAAGTAATGAAATTAAAGCAGAAATGAAGTTGTTCAAAAGTAATAAGAAGAAAAATATGTTTTGAAATTGTTTTTGTCCATATCCATGAAAAGTAACATTGCAATTTTTACAGGGATTGCATTGAACATGTAGATTGCTTTGGGTAGTATGGACATTTTAACAATATTAACTCTTCCAAACAATGAACCCATACTATCTTTCCAATTTTAAATTTTTAAATTTCTTTTATTTTCTTATAGTTTCTAGTGTACAGAACTTTTACCTTCTTAGTTAAGTTTATTCCTAAGTATTTTATTCTTTTTGATGCTATTTTAAATGTAATCACTTTCCTAATTTTTATCAGACAGTTTGATATTAGTGTATTAAAATGCAACTGATTTTTGTTAGTTGATATTTTATCTTGCAAATTTACTGAATTTGTTTTTTTCATTTTGACAGTTTCTTGATGAAGCCCTTAGGGTTTTCTTTATATAAGAAAATGACATCTGCAAACAATTTCACAGGAATAGAAAAAAACTCCTAAGATTAATATAGAACCACAAAAGACACTGAATAGCCAAACCAATTTTGAGAAAGAACAAAGCTGAAAGCCTCAGAATACCTGATTTCAAGCTATATTACAAAGCCACAGTAATCAAAACAATATTGTACTTATATAAAGAGAAATGCATAGACCAATGAAACAGAAGAGAGAGCCCAGAAATAAACACATGCATAAATAGTCAGCTAATCTTTGAAAAGAGTGTCAAGTATATACAATGGAGGAAGGACAGTATCTTCAATAAATGATGCTGGGAAAACTGGATATTCACATGTAAAATAATAAAATTGGATGATTGTTTTATACCATATATAAAAATTAACTAGAAATGGACTAAAGATATTAACATAAGGTCAGAAGCTATAAAAATCCTAGAAGAAAATACAGAAAAAAAAGCTCTTTGGCATTGCTATTTATGACAATCTTTTAGATACAAAACCAAAAGCACAGGCAACAAAAGCCAAAATAGATGGCAGGACTCTATCAAACTAGAAAGCTTCTACACAGCAAAGGAAACAATCAACAAAGTGAAAAGCAATCTAAAATGGAAAGAAAATATTTGCAGACCATGTATCTTATAAGGGGTTAAAAGTATGTAAAAGACTACACAACTCAATAGCAAAAAAGCACCTAATAATATCATTAAAATCAACAAAGAACCTGAATAGATATTTCTACATAGAGAAGATATACAAATGGCCGACAAATATATGAAAAAGTGCTCAATATCACTGATCTTCACAAAAGTGAAAATGAAAAGCACAATGAGATATCAATTTACATCTGTTAGGATAGCTATTACAAAAAGGACAGGCTATAACAAATGTTGGCAAAAATGTGAAGAAAAGGGATCCCTTTTATACTGTTGCTAGGGATGTAACTTGGTATAGTCATTATGAAAACAGTGATCCAGCAAATCCCACTTTATTGTATCTATCCAAAGAAAATAGAGCAGTATTTCTAAGAGATATCTACGCCCATTTGTTCATTGCAGCACTATACACAATAGCCAATATATGGGAATAGCCTTAGTGTTTATCAATAGATGAATGGATAAATAAATCAGGGGACATATATAAAATGGAATATTATTCTACCACAAAAGGAAGGAAATTCTACCATTTGTAACAACATAGATGAACCTAGAGGACATTAGGCTAAGTAAAATAAGAAATATACAGAAATAAAAATAACTCATGATCCAATTTATATGTAGGTGTTAAAAAGTTGAACTCATAAAATCAGAGAGTATAATGGTGGTTTCCAGGGCCTGAGGGGTGGTCAAAATAGGGAGATGTTGATTAACAGGTATACATTTCAGTTATAAAATAAGTTGTAAGATTCTAATGTACAGCATGGGTGTTGATGGACGTGTTAATGAATTTAATTGTGGTAATTATTACACAAAGTATACATGTAACAAATCATCATGTTTTACATCCTGCATATATTCCATCTTTGCCAATAAATGTATTTTAAAGCAATAGCAATCAAGACAGTGTAATATTTTTTAAGGACCACACAAGTAGATAAATGGAAACAGTAGGAAATCTAGAAATAGACCCACACAAACATGGGCAATTGGTCTTTGATAAAGAATCAAAGGCCATTTGGTGAAGAAAGGGTGGTCTTTCACCAAATGGTGCTGGATTATCCCATTTAATGTAATAAATCTATACACAGACCTTACATCTTTCACAAAAAAACTCAAATGAAAGAAGAGATAAATTTTTCTTACAGAATAATTTTACTTAACAAATGTAGAAAGAGTTAGAGGAATATAACTAACACCATTAAACCATCATAGTAATAATTTTGTAGATAATATCCACTCATGAATGCTATATTTAGTGGGTAAAAGTTTAAACAGAAACAAGGTATTTGCATAATTTCAAAGTATGTCTCCCAAGATATTTAGTAATTATAAAAAAGATAAACCATGACTTATAGTGGAGAATCCTGACAGACAGCACACATATATGAAAATCAGGACATCTGTAAAGAGCAATTATTTTAGTTGTTTCTTTCCAATTTGAATGCTATTGATTTATTTTTCTTGTCTATATTCTCTAAATAAAGCCTCCAATCCTATGTTCAAGAGATGTGATAAAAGTAGGCATCTATCTCATTCCTTATCTTAGGAGAAAAACTTTTATTATTGGACATTGTGTATGATGTTGGCCTTGAGCTTTAAAATATAAAGCTGCTTTCATCATCCTCAGCAAAGTAACACAGGAACAGAAAGCCAAACACTGCATGTTCTCACTCATAAGCAGAAGTTGAACAATAAGAACACATGGACACAAGGAGGGAAACAATACACACCGGGGCCAGTCAGGTGATGAGGGGTGAGGAGAAGGAAAACATTAGGACAAATAGCTAATGCATGTGGAACTTAAAACCTAGATGACAGGTTGATAGGTGAAACAAACCATCATGGCAGATGTATACCTATGTAACAAACCTACACATTCTGCACTTCTATCCCAGAACTTAAAGTAAAATTAAAAAGAAAAAGAAAATATATGGCTGTTTTAATACATTCCTGTTACTATAACAAAATGGCATGAACCAGGTAGATTATTTAAAAAAATATTTCTTAGAATTCTGGAGACTGAGAAATCTATGATCATGGAACTGGGATATATTCAGTCAGTCTCCCATGAGGGCTTGCTTTCTTTTTCATAAATGATGCCTTTTCACTGTGGTCTCACTCATTATTGAATGCTTTTTCTGCATTTATTGAGATGACCATATATTTTTCTTTAATTCTGCCTATGTGATATATCACAGTTATTGACTTTCATACGTTGTAAAATTCCTACATACCTGGAATGAAATGTACTTGTCCATGGTGTATTACCTCCTTGATGTGGTGTTGGATTGCATTCAGTTCGCTGGTATTTTGTTGAGAATTTTTGCATCTATGGTCATCAGAGATACTGGCCTGTAGTTTTCTTTCCCTCCCTCCC
>NW_016107642.1:372026-383628 GCF_001604975.1 Cebus imitator
CTTTCTTTCTTTCTTTCTTCTCTCTCTCTCTCTCTCTCTCTCTTTCTCTTTCTTTCTTTCTTTCTTTCTTTCTTTCTTTCTTTCTTTCTTTCTTTCTTTCTTTCTTTCTTTCTTTCTTTCTTTGTTATAACCCTTCCTGGCTTTGGTATCACAGTTATTCTGGCTTCATATAATGAGTTAAGAGGATTCCTTCTTTCTTAATCATTTTGGAATAGTTTCAGTAGATTTGATACCAATTCTTCATACCTGGTAGACTTCAGCTATGAATCCATCTGACCCTGGGTTTTCTTTTATTTTGGCAATTTTTTTAATTACTGATTCAACCTGACTGCTTACTATTGGTCTGTTTAGTGTTTCTATTTCCTTCTGATTTAATATAGAACTGTTGTATATTTCCAGGAATTCATCCAGTTCCTCTATATTTTCTAGTTCATATGAATAGAGGTGTCCACAGTAGTCCTGAATAAGTTGTATTTTTGTGGTATCAGTTGTAATGTATCAATTTTCATTTCTAATTGAGCTTATTTAAATCTTCTCTCGTTTCTTGCTTAATATAGTTAATAATCTATCAATTTTATCTTTTCAAAGAACCTACTTTTTGTTTCATTGATCTTTTGTATTGTGTTTTCATTTCAATTTTATTTAGCTCTGCTCTGATCTTATTTATTTTCTTCTCCTCCCTTTGCATTTGCTTTGTTCTTGTTTCACCAGTTTCTTGAAATGTGACATTAGGTTGTTGATTTTTTTATCTTTCAGACTTTTCAATAGATGAATTTAGTACTCTAAACTTTATTCTTAGCACTGTTTTTGCTTTATCCCTGAGTTGTTATAACTTGTGTCACTGTTGTGATTTTTTCAAATGATTATTTAATTTCCATCTTGATATAATTTTAACCCAAAAATCTTTCAGGAATAGATTTTTAAATTTCCATGTGTAGTTTTGGAGGTTCATTTTGGAGTTGGTTTCTAGTTTTATTCCACTGTGGCCTGAGAAGATACTTAGTATGATTTCAATTTTTTAAATATATTGAGTCCTGTTTTATAGCCCTTTCATATGGTATATCTAGGAGAACGTTCCTTTTGCTGATGAGAAGAATACATATTCTGCAGTTCTTGGGTGGAATATTCTGTAAATATCTGTTAGGTCCATTTGTTTTAGAGTCTAGTTCAAGTCAATTGTTTCCTTGTTGATTTTTTATCTTGATGATCTGTCTAGTGCTGTCAGTGGAGTGATGAAATCCTCCACTGTTATTGTATTGCTGCCTATCTCATTTTTAGGTCTAGTAGTAATTTTTTTATGAATCTGGAATCTCCAGAGTTAACTGCATTTTAAGATTGTAACATCTTATTGGATTGATGCTTTTATTACTACATAATGACTTTCTTTGTCTTTTTTTTACTCTTGCTTTAACATCTGTTATATCTGCTACTCTTGCTCACTTTTGGTTTCCATTTCTATGGATTATCTTCTTCCATTTCATTACCTTGAGTTTATATGAATCCTTACATGTTTGGCAAGTCTCTAGTAGATAGCATGTTTGGCTTATGATTTTTTAAATTAATTCAGCTAACCTTTATTTTTTAAATGGAGAATTTAGGTCATTTAAATTAAACATGACATGTGAAATATAATGTTATTTCAGTCATCATGTTAATTGTTCCTAGATTCTTTGTTTTCTTCACTGTGTTATTGTTTATATGCTCTGTGTGTTTTATGCTTTCAAAAGGTTCAATTGTGGTGCATATTTCCACTTTGTTTCAAGATTTAGAACTCATTTTAGCATTTCTTGTAGGGTTGGTTTAATAGTGACAAATTTCCTCAGCATTTGTTTGCCAGAAAAATAATTTTATTTCTCCTTCATTCATAAACCTTAGTTTTGCTAAATACAAAATTCTTGGCTAACATTCATTTTGTTTAAGCAAGCTAAAGGTAGGACCCCAGTCCCTCCTGGATTGTAAGGTTTCTGCTAAGAATTCTGCTGTTAATCTGATAGGTTTTTCTTTATAGGTTACCAGATGCTTTTGTCTTATTGCTCTTAGAATTATTTCCTTCAAGTTGATTTTAGATAGCCTGATGACTACATGCCTTAATGATGTCCTTTGGGCAATGAATCTCACAGGAGTTCTTTGAACTCCTTATATTTGGACATATTAATCTCTATGAATGCTAGAGAAGTTTTCCTCAATTATTCCCTTGAATAAGTTTCCAGAACGTTTTGCTTTCTTTTATCCCTTGGGAACACCAATGAATCTTAAGTCTGGCTGTTTTACATAATCTCATATTTTTTGGAGACTTTGTTCATTTATTTTTATTCTTTTTTCTTTACTTTTGTCTCATTGGTTTAATTTAAAAGCCTTTTATTTGAGCTCTGAATTTCTTTCTTCCAGGTGGTCTTCTCTATTGTTAAAATGTTCAGCTGCAATGCATTTAATTACTGATAAAAAATAATTTTCCAATTTTGTAATGTGTTCTGTTAGATCTTGCAACTTTCTTTTCCCCTCATTTCCTCCATTACTGCTTTCTTTTGTGATAAGATATTTTTAGGGTTATCTTGTTATTTCCTTTTGTGTATATTTGAAATATACTTTTTTCATAGTTATTGTGAACACAAAATTTTCTTTTCATGTTATCATGAGAATTACATATGACATCTTAAAGTTGTGACAATCTACTTTGAATTCACACCAACTTAACTTTAATAACACATGAGTGTCCTCTTACATATCTCTGCTCCTCCCACTTTATATTACTGATGTCACAAAGAACATCCTTAAATACAGTGTGCTCAGTAACAAATTTAATAATTAGTTTCATGCATTTATCTTTCATGACCTGTGAAAGATAAAATGTGGTTCTATAAGCCAAATGACAAGAATATTGGTGTTTATACTTTTCTTTGTATTTATTTTAATGGAGATCTCTGTATATTCATATGGTTTGCAGTTAATGCCTAGCTTCCTTTTATTTCCATCTGAATAACTTGCTTTCATGTTTTTTGTACAGCAGATTTTACAGTAATTAGCTCTCCCAGTTTTAAAATTCAGGAATGTCTTAATTTCTTCCTATTTTCTAAAGACAGTTTTGCCGGTTACAGAGTTCTTAGTTGAAAGTTTTTTGTTCTTTCAGCACTTCAAATATATCATCCCACTGCCTTATGGCTTCCAAGGATTTTGCTGAAAAACCTGTTGACAATCTTATTGAGGATCCCTTGTACATGAGGTGTTGCTGTTTTTGTGCTGCTTTTAAGGATCTATCTTTGTCTTTGTCTTTTAATTGCTTGTTTTTTCTAACAAATTACCATATTTATATGTGTGAATCTCATTGAATTCTTTTCTACTTCAATGTAATATAGCTTTTTCAACATGAAGGTTAATAGTTTTACACAAATCTGAGAATTTTTCTACAATTATTTCTTTAAATATTTATTCTGACACTTTTATTCTCCTCTCTGTGACCCTCTTTATACATTCACTTTTCTCCTTGATACAAATGTTTGATTATCTATTCATTTTTCTTCATTCTACTTGTTTTATTTTTCTTAGATTTAGTAATATAATTGTCTTATCTTTAAATTCACTGATTCCATCTTTTACCTTTTCAAGTCTCCTTCTGTACCCCTCTAATAAACGTTTCACTTCAGTTATTTTACTTTACAACTTTGAAATTTAAAAAATTCTAACCCTTTATTAATATTCTCTATTTGATGAGCCTTTGTTTTTTCATTTTTTCTTCTTTATACATGACTATGTATAATATTTTGACATATTTAAAATAGCTGTCAAACTGTTTATTAAATCCAATATATGGTCTTTTTCAGGAAAACTTATCACTAATTGCTTGCTTTTTCTTCCTTTGTATTGGCCATACTTTCTTGTTTCTTTTTATATATCATACATTTTTGGGTAAAAAACAAAATAATGTAACTTGAAAATCTGAAAATTGGGGTTTCCTCTCTTCTAGACTTTGTCATTTTTGCTTTTTGTTGTTGTTTGTTTAGTTACTTTTCTAAATAATTTTTCCAGGTCTGTTACCTTTGTAATGTGTGTCCACGGAAGTCTCTTCTCCATATTCTGAGTGGTTGGATGATAATTTCACAAGGATTTTCTTAAATGCCTTGAATCAGTAAGTTACCCAGTCTTTGCTAAGGAGACTTCTGTGTGTGTTGGATCATGCCTTTGATACTTATCCAGACACTGACAACTCTTAACATTTTCTTTTGCCTCATGCAGTGCCTGAAGTTAAACCAAACATAACAAATAAAGGCCTTCTAAAGATTTTCCTGAAATTGAGTATAGCCCTGAGATTTCTCACAACCCGACACTTGTACATTACCTAATAGTCTCCTGGGAATATGTTGGAGCTTTTTAAACCTTCTTAAAATACTTTATTTTCTAGTTTCTCCTGAAAACTATTTGGTTACTCTATTAATTTCTTTCCAACTGTTATCCACTGCCTCAGGCTACTGTGAATTCAAACAATTGCCTCTATATTTTACACAAATGTCCCCAAATATAAGGCTTTCCCTACAGGGTGATCTCCAAGTAAAGCAGAATAAAGATAGCTTTGCTAGTGAGTCCTCCAGCGACCTCCACCTGCCAAAGAAGTCAATAATGCCAATTCTCCTGGGATGATGATATGAAAGAGATCAAAATGCCTTCTGCCTATTTTGGTGGCTGCCACTCTGCTGTTTCTGTTTACTGTGGTGGCTGCCAGTCTACTGGGTTTCAGTACAATATCAAGCTGTTGGATTTTAAGGCTACCACTGAGCTGGATAGAGGAGTATATAAATACCGTGAGCTAAAATACCACAAAGCTTATTGTTTCTACTGAGATTCTACTGTTTTTATTTTTTTTTTAATAAATGCTCCCTAGATTGCTGTAAACCTTTGGTCAAATTACAGAGTTCTCAAATGTGAATTCTGACAATTTATGCCAGTTTTATTTCATTGTTTTTATGGAGGACTTTTTGGAGATCCCTACTCTGTCATTTTATTTGACATCATCAGATTTTTTTTATATGCCTATGGAGTAGAACAGGAGCATAGAAAATGGGGAAACTTATTCAAAAATTTGAAATCCACATTTTTCTATGAAGATAAAAAATTTTATTGCAAGATGGCCCTGTCCCACTAAATAATATATTTCTTTCTAGTAATTTAATATTTTTCTTCTCTCTTTCAGATGTATCTTGACTGCTTGTATTTAAAAACTATCTTTACTAATTAACAACTATGTCACTTTGGACAAGTTAATAAACCTCATTGTGTCTCTCTTAATATATCTGGAATAATGTGATAATAATAATACTTACTCTGTAGAATTGTTGTAAGAAATACATGATTAATTTACATAATATGCATTAAATCAGTACGTAGTACATATTGTCATGCAAGTGATGTTGTTGCTAAATCCTGCATGCCATATAGATGATAATTCTCATTCATTTTGATATCACATGCAATAGCTAGAACGCAGAAGAAACTCAACTATTTGTTTAGTTGAGATTCACTTTTCAGTAAACATGTATGCTTTTTATTTCTATTTATTTTATGATAATTGAAGAACTAAGATTATATATATATATTATATATATATTATATATATATTATATATATAATATATTATATATATTATATATATAATATATATATAAATTATATATAATATAATATATATTATATATAATTTATAATCATATATTTATATATATAAATATAATATAAATTAATTATAATTTATATTTATAATATATATTATAATTTATAATATATAAATTATATATAATATAATATAAATTATATATATAATATATATTATATATATTATATATATATTATATAAATATATATATTATATAAATATTATATATATATTACATATATTTATATGTATTATATAAATATATATATTACATATATTTATATATATATTATATAAATATATATATTATATATATATATATTTTTTGAGATGGAGTTTCACTGTTGTTGCCCAGACTGGAGTGCAATGGCACGATCTCGGCTCACCGCAACCTCCGCCTCCTGGGTTCAAGCAATTCTCCTGCCTCAGCCTCCCAAGTAGATGAGACTACAGGCATGCACCATCATGCCCAGCTAATTTTTGTATTTTTAGTAGAGACGGGGTTTCACCTTGTTGACCAAGATGATCTCGATCTCTTGACCTCGTGATCCACCCACCTCGGCCTCCCAAAGTGCTGGGATTATAGGCGTGAGCCACCGCGCCCGGCCAGATTTTATATTTTTAAACCAACTATAGAGATTAAAATGCTGATAGCTATTTATCTTGAAAGAATCAAGCAGCCCAATATTCTCATTATTTTTACCTTTTCAGGTTAAAGGGAATATTTCCCATAGAAAGGTTTTATTGTCACAAATGAAGAGGTACAAAGATATAATTAAAAGTTGCACAATTGCTGTTTATTACAGCTGACAGTTGTATCCATTTCTATATAGCTTGCCCAGAGTTATGGAATATCTAAAACACACACAAACAACTTTATGCCTGCTGTGGAATCTAATGTGATTTCATTCTGGAAGCTAATCTGCTATGTTGGTTTCTGATTGATCCCAGTTCTAGGAAGGCCTCTAAAATTTCTAGTTTATTTATTGTACCTTGCATAACAACAGATACTTATGAAAAATCCCGCCCTTAGGTCAAACAACTTCAATGTTATAATAATTCAATTATCAGACATATCCCTTCTGAAACACCCCTCCCCAATGGTATTTAAGGTCTGGATCTGAGGGCTAATTGTGTGGGAACCCACCATCTTGTTTTGTTGTTGCCCAAGACATAGACATGGCTTCTGTTCATAAGTCCCTGTTATGTGTTTCTTTCTATGAAACTGTATCTGTCAGACTCTTTCTTCAGCCTCTCAACTTCTTCAGTCTGAGGTAGGTTTGCAGAGGCCTGCCCATGGTGAAACACCTGGGCATGCACGCATGCACACACACACACACACACACACACACACACACACATGCATACCACTTTTTTTAGTTGGTTTATTGAGAAGTGACAAATCTTTGGAATCAGAGGGAGATGAGAAAGCAAAATAGGGAAACGCTATGACTTCTCAGGGAAATTGTTCATCAATTTGATATTACTAATGTCTTCAAGGAAATGAGAATAGTACTACTGTACAACTCATTCAGTCAAACTGATTCATGGATTAAGCAATGTTGCCAAGGCACATACTTTTCTGTATAATCCTTACCAGATATTTCAAAAGTAACTCTACCTGTAAAGCAGATGCCACACTTTACTGTGCTTTCTGAATAAATAAAATAATATCAGTGGCTGAGTTAGTATGTTTGAATAATGATTACACCAAGAGGTTTGAGGTGGATCAGTCCACTATGATAGTACCATCTTATGACAGTATCATCTTCATGTCCATGCTATAAAAATAAACTATGCATGTGGGGATTTAAATCAACTGATAATACAGTTTCATGTATCCAGAAGCCATGGACAGAGAGAACATGGCATGGTCACCAAATCTCAGAGCATGCAAGTCAGCCCTCTTCTATTTCCCCAAACCCTTGATGCTTGAAGAAGTTAATTTCCAATAAAATAAAATTCCATCCTACCCAACTGGCAGTAAACATAAAAACTGTTACCTGTTAAGCAGTGAAAGATAGAAATTTAAATAGGTTTTTAGTAAGTTGATGCCACTTTAAAATTATATCCATAATTTCATTTTGTATTTATGCCTTAATAACCTGAGAATAATGTGTTTGCTATCAATAGCAAATATTTCAGTTGGGATATATATATATATATATGCATATATATATATATATGCATATATATATATATATATAAATGCATTATGCAGTTTTGCCAATAGAATTTCATTGATAGTTTGTATGATATAATGATGGCTAACATTTATTGAGTACCTTTAAAATGTCAGGCATTTTACAGATATTTATGAATATTTAAAATGCCTATTATGAACTAGACACTATTCAAACAACTAAGAACAGAGTAATGAAAGAAGCAGATGAAATTTCCTATTCTTCTGAAGCTTTAATCTACATTATTTTATTAAATTATCTCAACAAACTTAGAAGTATGAGAAAAGTGAGGCTTAGTGAGCTTAATTAACTGGCATAACTTTTCTCATCCAGCTAGTAGAAAAGCCAAGTTTCCAACAATGTTCCAAAAAAGACAGTCTGATTCCTGAGTCTATGCTCTTGATTCTCTGGGCTTGGGCATTAAAAAAAAAAGTTACTGTTCATTTTCTTTAGCCATATATTGTGTATGAGTGCCAATAATATTATAGGTAATTCTTATGAAAAATATACTCATAGCAGAAATTTAAGAGCTATTCCTTCAGATTAATACATTAAAAATAAATCTACAACTTCTAGTTTTGAACTAGATAGAATAAACCTACTACAGTCTTTCTTTTTTCTCACTGATTACTAGTACAAACACTGAGGAAAAATGCAGAAAACACTACCCAAGCACCGTGAAGAGTAAAAGCAAAACAAAACAAAAGAAAACAAAACAAAAATAAGTAAGCAGATTGAAGATCAAAGTCCATACAAGTATTTGAACTTCCGGCCTCTCTGTGTTTTCTATTTCTTTTCCTTATTTGTCTTCCAGCTGTGGAATAAGGGCAGGCCTTATTGGGAAGTGTGCAGCAGTCATAGATAGTAAAAACTAGAAAAGAGAATTCATCCTTCATAAAAGGACTAGGGAAAGGGCTGCCTGTAATCTAGAGAGTATGTGAGAATTTCTCATTTTATTTTATTTCTCCTGTCCTTTGCTATGAGACAGCTGCCATGGTGGCATATGACATCTCAGACTGAGAGAAAACCCATTTCTCTGGATAGAGAAACTTAGAAAGGGGCCCGTGTTTGGTGAATATTAAAGAAAACTATAATTTGGTAGCTTTGTTTTTCTCACTGCTTCACTCCCAAACAAGGTTAGTCTTTCAGAAATGCATCGCAAGACAGGGGACTAAACTGCTGGAAAAAGTCCCAGATTTCCAACCAGAAAGCAAAAAGAAGGATTCCCTGGAGACTGGAGAATATAAGGAAAATCCTGGGAAGGAGACAGATGGATAAATGTTTCCCTAATTTTATATACAGGCCGACACACGTCCCAGGCTGATTCACAAGCTGTGCATGTGTGAAAGGAGCCCAAAGAAGTAAAGAATGTTTCTGATGATTAAAATACAATATACACTACCACTCAAATCTCAGATGAACCTCTGAGTGGCTCTTGCTAAAGCCTGGCCCAAAGAATATGGAAAAGCTTTTACATTAAAATGATAATAAAGCTACTACCTACTGAGGTCAAGACACATAAAACATTGATCTCAAATTAAATGGACTGGCCCTCTGCTGAAACAAAACATCAACATTGTCCAAAGGATTTTAACATAGCAGTGTCTCACAACATAATTTTCAAAAACGTTCAAGATATAATCCAAAATTGCTCAAGATACAAAGAACCAAGAAAATGTAACCATTTCTCATGAAAAAAGACAGATGCCAACCTGTCCAATATCAAGATGACTAAGATATTGGAATTATCAGACAAAGACATTAAAGCAACTATTATAGATATATTTCACAAGACAAATATAATGCTCTTGAAATAATTGGAGAGTGACATTTTCATCAGAGATATAGAAATTATTTAAAAGATAGAACTGAATATAATTTATATTTTATTTCTTATTTTATTATTAATTGACAAATAATTGTATATATTATATATTTATGGGGTTTAATGTGATGTTTTGATTTATGTTAACATTGTGGAATGATTAAATCAAGCTGATTAACAAATCCATTATCTCACATACTTATTACTTACTCTCAATAATTTGGAAATATGCAATGCATTATTTTTTATCATAGCATCTGTGCAAGTGATCAGAAAAGCTTAGTCATCCCATTTAACTGAAATTCTGTACTCTTTGATCAACACCTCTACTTTTACAATTCAACCCTATCCTCCAGTCTTTAGTAACCACTCTTCTACTCTTTTATTCTACGATTTCAATGTTTCTCCATTCCACATATGAGTGCAACATTTGTCTTTCTGTGCCTGGCTTATTTTAATTAGAGTAATGCCCTACAGGGCCATCCATGTTGTTTTGAATGACAAGATTTATTTCTTTCTAAGGCTGAAGGTATTCTATTGTTTATATATATCTCCATTCAATGATGGTCAGTTAGCTTACTTCCATATCTTTGCTATTGTGAATAATGCTGAAACAAACATGGTAGTTAAAATATCTTTTTCATTTTATTTGGATATATACCCAGAAGTAGGATTGCTGTATTATATGGGAAGTGTATTTTTAGTTTTCTGAGGAACCACCATGCCATTTTCCATAATGGCTGCATTAATTTACATTCCCACCAACAATGCACAAGAGTTCCCTTTTCTCTACACTCTTGCCAAATACAAATTTTAGAACTGAAAAAAGTACTGTAATATCTTTAATAAATATTTCACTGAATAGGTTCAATATCAGGATGGACATGAAAGAGCATAGTCAATAAACTTTGAAATAGACCACTAGAAATCTGGAAAAAAAGGAAAAAAGGGATTTAAAAAGTAAACAAAAACTCAGAGACCTGTGGTGTAATAACAAAATGCATAGCATTTGTGTCTTTGAAGTTTCTGAAGAAAGCTGGAAAGAAGTTAATCCCACGAAAACATTTTGAGGATATAGTGGTTGACATTTTCCAAATCTGTGAGTTTCCTGTTGTCTACATTCCTTTTCCCTTCAGATTTAAATACAGTGATTTTATATTTTTAATAAAACAAGTTCTTGTGAGATATGGAATGAGCTATGGAGAGTCAGGTAATAGAACTGGGTTTTAGAAGGCATGAAGCTAAATTTTTTAAGGTTTAAGTTTTGTACTAAGATTTTTATCTTAGATTTGTATATATTTATCTAACAACCTATATAAATTAATGAAAATCAATCAATTTCCAGCTCTCAACTTGCCTAGAGCAGTGAATACCAACCATAAATTAGCTGGCTGTATTTGAGAACATGATTGATCATCAAGGTCAGATAAGGGAACTGACATAAATAAGACAAGATGGTCATTCAAGTGAATGATAGCACATATATAGTGAGGGTCAAGACAGTAACTCTCAGGGATTTTTATCTTTCAAGTGAGACAATAACATGCAAATAGTTAACAAACCTGCATAGCTCATAAATCATAGGTTGGGTTTATTATGGGTAAAAATCTTCCCCAAAGATGAACAGAAGCTTTTTAGAGGTGTGAAGACCTCTGTCTGTAATATTTTGTGTTGCCCCTAGACTGATCATGGAAGCTTACAAGAAGAGAGGAAAAGGTTTGAGTTGTCAGAACATTCAGTATAAAAATGCTTTATTGAGTGCTTAATTACATTTTAGGCAGCTTATATGTTATCTCAATAACTCCAGCAAAGTAGAATTGATTAATTCTTATTTGGCAAACCTGGAAGAGCTTTATAAAAGAGGTGACTTTTGTGCAGGCCTGGAAATATGGGCCAAGAATTTAGGAAGTGGTGTCCCAGGTAAACAGCATATCTTCAGAAAAAACATGGATT
>NW_016107642.1:383638-385871 GCF_001604975.1 Cebus imitator
GTGCGAACATGACTGTATTTTCAGGAGTTCATTCTGAAGGGAATATGAAAAATGGAGGAAGAAATTAAAGACGTTAAAACTCCTTTTTAGGTTTTAAATATTTAAAATACTCTACGACAATTTTCTTGGGCTTTTAATATACCTAGAGATAATAAATTTGTATTATGTCAATAAGGGAGCATTCTGACATTCCTGTAATCTTGAGATTGATCTATTAATGGTCATATAGAATTAGTATCATCATTTTCTGAAAAATTTTCCCTGGTGTCATGTCACAGGTATGACACAAAACTAAATGAATTGTACCTGACCTTTTATTTTTATTCAATTCATCTAACACCTACCTAATATCTACTATGTTTTAGGAAAGTTAAATAGAGTAGATTTTCCACATTGTCAAGGTTTAGAATAAAGTTGAAATGCTGACACATTGGCAGGTGACTACAAAAGTGGTGTTTAAATGCTGTGACAGAACAGATTGTCATAGAAGCACATTAGAAGAATTGGCTGATGCTGCCTCTGGGGAATAAGAAATCTTCACAAATTAGGTAACATTTTACATAGATTAGGGAGCTCTTGGATCATATTTTTTCTTTCATAGCAAAGATAAAACCTTTGTTGGTTTACAGGCTGACAGTTAGAAACTAAAGATGAATGAAAGGTAGTTTGTTATGCAGAGTGACAAGCCTTTGAAAGAGAGAGTGCACCACATACCCAGCCAAGAATTATGCAGGACCAAGAATAACAGAAAAATAGTGAGATATTTAGTATGTCTTGCCTGTTGCATACACAGAAAAAGTAGACCCAGATGAATTGTGCAAGGTGAATTTGGGTGAAATAATGACAGTCCTTGATTGTCCAGGAGATTGAATTCATTTTGCAGGCTTATGGAACCAATCAGTTATTCAGAAAAGAAAATGATATGATTAGTGTATTAGTCTGTTTTGTATTGCTATAAAGGAATATCTGAGGCTGGGTAATTTATAAAGAAAAGAGATTTATTTGGCGCATGGTTCTACAGGCTATATAAGACATGTAGTGCTGGAGTCTACTTCTGGTGAAGGTGTCAGGAAACTTCCACTTATGGAAGAAAGTAAAGAGGCAGCAGGCATATAATATGGCAAGGGAGGGAGCAAGAGAGAGGAGAGGTCCCAGATTTTTTAAACAACCAGTTCTTGCATAAACTTTTCACCTCTGGGAGAGCACAAAACCATACATGGTAAATCTCTCCCCATGACCCAAACACCTTCCACAAGGCCTCACCTCCAACAGTGAGGATCAGATTTCAACATAAAATTTGGACCAGACAAATATTCAAACTATATCAATTACTCTTACAATCCCTAATAAAAATTAATAAAATGAATGCATTCATGCTATTGGAACAATAAATTGAATAATAATGGTGTCAAGTTTGTTCCTAACTGGATGGTTAGTTTATAGCTGTGGTTTCCCAACTATCCACAGATACACTATATTCATCAGTTATTGGAAAGCTGTGCCTCAATATTTCCAGAGTTTGAACCAGCACCTTCAACCCTTCTTTTATCATTACCCTCTATAGATTGCATTAAGTTCCAGAATTCATGTAAATTAGAAACTGACAAAAGTAGCAAATGAAATTGAGCCAACTAATAAATTTGCTAGGTCTCCTCTAATATTTGTGAGGCCAAAAGCAAAGGTAAGAATGAAAACCCATATAACCTATGTATAAATATTTAAAATGCATAAAAATACTAAAATATTTATTATTAAATAAAATGTGTTATATCCTCCTATGTTGACAGATACACCTGCATAAATACTCAGAAACCCAAGTTCAAATTGAGGATTTTTTTACCTCTCAGAGTTTAGAAAATTATAAGTTCATATTCCCATCACCAGCTACATTCAGTGCTTGAAGGAACTGATATATGAGAAACTGAATATACAAACAATCAATGATCAGACCATATATGACAATAGAACACTAATCCACAACTTCTGCAGCAACCAGAAGCCTGGAAAACCAAACCACAACCTCTACAACAATCATCCCAGAATTTTGAATACTTGATTAGTGACTGCCAGTTTTCCTAAGTTTTGGCCCCCCCTTCCCATTCAGGACCACCAGAAAAGGGTAAATGTGTTCCCCAAACGAAACACATAGGATATTCTGATTCCAGTTAACACATCTAACAGTGTTCCCATACCAACAACCCCCTCTGAGCCCATCTAAAATCTTCCCCCACCT
>NW_016107642.1:386031-391193 GCF_001604975.1 Cebus imitator
CCAGTCTGGAAAACAATGCTATATCCATACTTCCCACAGTGACCCAGTGACTATGTTTTGGGCCTTAGGAAGACACAATAAAGGTGGCCTGATTAGATTGCAGAAGCAGGTTGAGTGTCATTTGACCAACTAATTTCAGAGTCCTGAGTAATTGGAACATCATTTGCAAGGAGGGGGCACGTATTCCAGGTAGGAACAAAACTGCTGGTCTTGCAGACCTCTCATTCCATGGGGAGAGGTATAGCTAGAGTAGAGCCAGGGAAGGGCTCTGATGCCTGGGCAAGGCTCTTTTTACCCATTCTCAGCAAAGGCTTCAACTTGAAATCTACAGAAATGTAAAAAATCATTACCTCGTCCAAATATGGGTTAGAAAATCTCAGTGCTTTCTCAGTTTCCTGACATCCCCATAATTCTGTAAGTATTTACATTCTTTTGTAATTCCTGTTTGTTTGCCTTATGTACTTTTAAGGCAGACAATTTTTTTGTGTCCTGGGGGCTAATATATAGAGTCAGACTTCAATATATTATTATTTGTTGATGAAAAGGTATCAACTATAGTTTGGAAAACAATAGTTTTTTCTCTTGTAATTGAAAGAATGAAGAAACTAAATATCAACATGGCTTTATCTACTAATTTCAAAGATCTTATTGCCTATGTAGGAGAGAAACTGGCAATTTAAAATTTCTTTACCACCATCAATTCCAATATTCAAGGCTTTCAGGAAAATATGTGTTTTGAGGAGGAAAATATTCTCCATTGTTTTCATATAGTTGGAAAATTATGAGGAAGTCTGAGAAATCTGCAAGAATAATATAATCACAGTTCTGAAGACGTTTTACTTTGATTATTGATTTTAAATTGTGCTTTTATGTGTAAGGCACCCAGGGAGGTATTAGCCTTATAGGTGTAATATAAATGAGAAGTATTTTAAAAAGATAGTCCTGAAGCTTGATAACAGTGTTTCTACTATTTTGGTTTTGTTGGTGATTTTATTTGTTGTTGTTTGTATTTATTGTTGTTGTTAGTAGGGATTATCTTCAGGACAATTTAAATCTCTTTTTCTAGCAGAGCATTATGTACACCAAAATCTCTTCTGCAGACACATTGATTAGAAATTAATTTTATATTTTCTTAACAGGCAGGTGTCTCCTATGGAATAGCAGCAGGCTTACACTGTTACCTGTGAGCATTTCCCCAGGCTCCAGTTGGAACGTTATGAATTATAAGAGTCTTGACAATAATATTCCCATGGGAAGAGAGAAGCATGATATCATCCTTGCCAATTTTGGTCGTGGTTAGAGCTAAGACATTAGCATTTTGAATCAATGATATATCATGGAAAAAGAATGTCTGATAGCTGCCCATTATTCCAGAATCATAGTGAGCAGAAAGTATATGAAGTTGCAGTTGAATAAATTGAAATATGGTAAAAAAATTTTTGTGTTATTTCTTTAAACAAAAAAATGTCGAAAATGTACCTGGGTTTTGCTTATTAAAAAATAACCCTGAGAAACAAAAAGCACTTCCATTACACTCCAAAAAATAGATATGCTAAGTCTTAATTTATAATGTAAAATAAGTTTTTTCCTTTTAACTGTTTTTTTAAAAAAAGCATGGTTTTTCTCCTTTACTAAACTTTATGCATTGAGAGGAAACCCAACTATTTACAAATTCAATATAATCTCAAATGGTTATTAAGAGTAAAGGATTATTATAAGTTAATAGAAATAGTTATTTACTAAGTTGTATATGCTAAGAGATTACATAAATCCCTACTGAAAGGTAAAACAATTCATTTGTCTTTTCAGTAATAGCTGAAACATCTGTCACTAAGAAAATATGTTATTTCCTTAGCATTGAATTTTCAGATTTTGACCTTTGAGGTGGTTTGCTGGATTCATCTTGAAGTCAGGTTAAAACATCCATTGAATTAGAAAAACAATTACAGTAACTGGAAAAAAAAAAGATGTTTAAAATAACAGACCATTTTGTCACATAGGTTGGGTGAGAAAAAAAAATGTGGTGCCTGAATACAAGAATCTGGTGTTTTGTCCTACCTTCAATGCCACATAGTTGTGTGACCTTGGAAACACGAACTTGCCCACTGTTTCCTAGTTTATTTGTCTTTGAAACATAGATAATACACAACTGCCCTTTCAAATTTGCCATGGAGTTATAAGAAGACATAAACTAAAATTATTTTTTTTTTCACAAAAACAGTATGCAAATCCAAATAATTGGTAAAATATAAAGAATGATACACCTAATTACAACAAAAATCTCTGTATTAATTCTCTAACATTGCCAAAAGACACATTCCTTTCCTATACTATGTAATAAGAACTTCAATACATTATATATTAACTACTAGTTTTATCTATTAACAACCTATTAAGAACCTGTCATTCAACATCCATTTTAAACCATCCTGCATTTATTTCCTTTTATTTTGTCTTTTCTTCTTTCCTTTCTTTCATTTTCTTTCTCCCTTCCTTCTTTCCTTCTCCTTCCTTTTCTTCTTCATTACATCATTCCTTCCTTCTTTCCATTTTTTATTCCCATATCCCTGCCTTCCAACATTTACTGAAGACTTGCTACTATTCTAAGCAATAGAAAAATGCAAAATGAAAAGGAAGAAATAAAATACTAGAAGGCATTTAAAAATAAAACATGTTGTAATAGGAAGTTCTAAGTATTTCCCTGGACTGTGACTGTATCTAGGGGCGTAAAGGAAGGAGTAATGAGAGATGAAGCTAGGGATGTAGACATAGGGGATCATGGAGGGCTTTAGGTACTGTATTTAGGGTGTTCTATTTCATTCTATGGGTGATATAGAGCTAGTGAAAAACTTTAGCTTGCAGAAAAAGATAATACTTTTTGAACATTTTAATTCTTTTTATGGTAAGGAGGAAGGTAAGACATATTAAATTGTTCAGTAAGAAAACCAAGAGTGTTTCAAGAACCTAGCTGAAAAGAGATAAACATGTGGACTGAGATTGATGCAATGGAGATTGCAAAGAAGGGAAAGAACTGAGATAATGTACAAGCATGAACAGAAGGGACAGACTAGACTGGATGAAAGATATGAAAAAGAGGAAGGATTTGAGGATGACTACAAGAGAAGGTACTGTGTGGGAGAAAAAAAAATAGTTCAGTTTTGAGCATGTTAAATTTGATCTGTCAATGAGCCATCAGTAAGGAGACCAGTAGAAGATAGCATCTGATACGGTTTGGATCTGTGTCTTCACCCAATCTCATGTTGAATTGTAATCCCCAATGTTGGAGGTGGGGCCTGGTGGGAGGTAAATGGATAAGAACGTATCTCTTATGGATGGTTTAATACCATCCCTTTGTTATTGTCCTCATGACAGTGAGTGAGTTATCATAAGATCTGCTTGTTCAAAAGCATGTACCACCTCCCCCCTCTCTCTCATGCTCCTGCTTCTGACATGTAAGACCCTTGCTCCCTCTTTGCATTGTGCCATGATTGGAAGCTTCCTGAGGCTTTCTCAAAAGCAGACACCACTACTGCTTCCTGTACAGCCTGTAGAACTATGAGCCAATTAGACCTCTGTTCTTTGTAAATTACTCAGTCTCAGATATTTCTTTTGAGCAATGTAAGAAAGGACTAATAACAGCATCTCCATATCTTCACAAACACTGTTTCCTCACCCTGAGCATTCATTCCTTAATCTGTTTGTCTGGTTGTTAATTATCTTTTAGGTCTTACCTTAAAGATTTTTTCTCAGAGAGGTTAACTACCCTTTCCCAGTTATATACTCTCATAACATTTTCTAGTTTTCATTCCTAAAACTCATAAATTTTAATGTGTAGCTGTTCGTGCAAATATTTAACATGTCTGTCCGGCTACACTGTAGAATCCACGAGAAAACAAGTATTTTGTCCGTCTTATTCTTCATTGTCTCCAGTACACAAAACAGTGCCTAAGCAGATAAATTATTATTTTATTATTATTACTATGTTTTTGAGATGGAGTCTCGCTCTCTTGCCAGGCTGGAGTGCAATGGCGTGATCCCAGATCAGTGCAAACTCTGCCTCCCAATTCAAGTGATTCTCTTGCCTCAGCCTCCCAAGTAGCTGGGACTATAGGCATGCACTACCATGCCCAGCTAATTTTTGTATTTTTAGTAGAGACAGAGTTCCATCCTGTTGGCCAGGATGGTCTCGATCTCTTGACTTCATGATTCACCCGTCTCAACCTCCCAAAGTGCTGGAATTATAGGCATGAGCCACTGTGCCCAGCCAGATAAATTATTCTATATATATATATTTTTTTTTTTACTGAGTACATTTTATCTGCTAGGCTCAGTCAAGGCACATTTTTAGCTTCTGTACCACCCATGTCATTGTTGGAAGAAAAACTTCATCCTGATTTCTGATAGTTATTTCCATGGGAAGGGAGCCCCATTAATGTCCCTGCTAGCCACCTTGCCACTTTGGTTACAGGTAGTGGTATGAGTTACATGAGTGGTAAACTGAGGAAGAATAGGGTGATTCTCAGTTGAGTCTCAATTTTCTTCCTCTTGGCAGTTGGGAACATTTTTTTAAATTGCATTTTAGGTTTTGGGGTACATGTGAAGAACATGCAAGATTGTTGCATAGGCACACACATGGTAGTATGATTTACTGCCTTCCTCCCCTTCACCTATATCTGGAATTTCTCCCCATGCTATCTCTCCCCACCCCCCCGTCCCTCCCCCATTTCCCCCCAACAGACTCCGGTGTATAGTTCTCCCCTCCCTGTGTCCATGTGTTCTCACTGTTCAACACCCGCCTATGAGTGAGAACGTGCAGTGTTAGATTTTCTGCTCTTCTGTCAGTTTGCTGAGAATGATGGTTTCCAGGTTCATCCATGTCCCTACAAAGGAAATGAACTCATCATTTTTGATGGCTGCATAATATACCATGGTGTACACGTACCACGTTTTCCCTGTCCAGTCTATCGTCGATGGACATTTGGGTTGGTTCCAGATCTTTGCTATTGTAAACAGTGCTGCAATGAACATTCGTGTGCATGTGTCCTTATAGTAGAACGATTTATAAACCTTTGGGTATATACCCAGTAATGGGATTGCTGGGTCAAATGGAATTTCTATTTCTAGGTCCTTAAGGAATCGCCACACTGTCTTCCACAATGGTT
>NW_016107642.1:394413-397589 GCF_001604975.1 Cebus imitator
TCCTTTGCTTGATCACAGACTTCTTAATGTAATAGGATCCATTACAGTTTCTGGTTACAGCTTTATCCACAAATGGTACTATGGTTTAAATACATTTTGTCCCTATCAAAACTCATGTTGAAATTTGAACTCCTTTTGGTAGTGTTTGAAGGTGGGGGCTAGTGAAAGGTGTTTAGGTCATGGGAACACACCCATCATAAAGAGATTAATGCCCTCTCTTGAGGATGTGTAGTTTCTGTCTCTTGCTAGAATAAAATAGTTCCCACAAAAGTGGGTGGTTAAAAGGAGTCTGGCTTCCTCAGTTTTTCTTTCTTGCTTCCTCCTTTGCCATGTGAGCTCTTTGTACATGCCTACTTCTCTTCTCCTTTTCTTCGTGAATTGAAGTAGAATGAGGCCCTCAAAAGAAGCCAAGAAGATGCTGGAGCCATGCTTCTTGAACTTCCTTTCCTACTGAAGAGTGAGCAAAATAAATCTCTTTTTTTAGGTAAATTGCCCAGGTGCAAGTATTCTATTATGGCAACAGAATTCTGTTATAGTCACCTAAGACAGGTAGATACTTTAGAAAGCTTCCTTGAGGTACCATTTCTCAAAAGAGTAAGGGCCATTTGCAATGTTGGTCCTTTGTAACTTACAGAGGCATTATGGCATAGTCTATATTACATTTTCTTTATTTTAAAACAATGTTCATGAAGCACTATGCAGGTATGATAATAAAAGAATAAAATCAAATGGATTTAGAAAGTGTCATGGAATTAGAAAAGAAACTATACTAATAAGGAAGATGCCTATTTCATTAAAGTCTACCATTTTGGTTTAGACAATATAAAAATACTTATCCATCAGTTGACAATAAAATAGAATGAAGCATATTTCAGAATTCATAGGTACTCAAAATAACCAAATTGTATTTATCTTCCTCATCCTCCCTCTTAAAAACATGGTTCAGATCTTTGTGACTTTTAATTAGTTTTATAATGAGAAACAGGGTCCAAAGCTGTTGTAGTAGCAAGAATCTACTTTTATGCTTGGTCACCTCTAATAATTATGAAAAAAAACTACCATTTTTATTGCTCTGGTTTTACTTAGAATCTGAAGAATTGTTTCCCAAGTGGGCATTTAGAACAAACCAGATTAAGCTCTCTATTCCTGCAGTATGTAAGTAATAGTGGCAGGAAGCAGACAAATGCCTAGGCAGATAGGGTTGTGTCCCTGGTGAAACCCCATCTCCAAGCTGAAGACAGTTTAAAGCCTGAAAGCCAAGCTACAAATCCAATCCATGGGCTGGATTGAGAACCTGTCTTCCTGTTTGGTGTACTTTCTTCGGATTGAACTTCACCCTTCACTTATTTTAGATATACCTACACTTTCCTTATTGGTTTTCTACACGGCCATTCCCACCTTTCATTGGTGCCTTTGCTTTAGTCTTTCTTTGCATACTCACAAGCCAATCAGCACACACTCCCCTACTCTGAGCTAATAAAAGAACTGGACTTAGTCACACTTGGAGAAAAATGACCTGCACAGCCTCTCTCTGCTGAAAGCTCTTTTGCCATTCATTACAATTCTTCTCCACCCTTCTCACTCTTTAATTTGTCAGCTTATCTTCATTCTTCTTGGATGCAGGACAAGAGCTTGGGAACCACCAAATATGAGTACAAGCTATAACAAGGGCAGGCCAAGTGGTCAAGTTGCCTCCAGCGGCAGGCCTGGGGAAGAGTAAGGCCCGGGTCTGGGGGTGGGGTGTCCCTGGTTGTGGAGGTCCCCAGTTGCAAAGTGTCTGGGAAATATCTTGGGGCTTGTGCAGTATTCATCAGAAGGGTGAGTAAATGCAAACCTATGACTCTTAACTTTTGTTTCAAGGCTTCTTGTCCTCAGACTATTTTTCTGAAGGCAAATGAAGGAACAAACCTCTGATTAGCTAATTAAGAGTGAATTGTACAACTACAGAGGACAGGATGCTGGAGAGGACTCTCCTCATCACTCTCAGGGATTGGGAATGCCATTCCTATCAAGTCTCTTCTAAGGAATTTTCCTTCTTTGTTTTGGGGCTGTCATGGAACCTATCTCTTCTTTTATAATGTTGAGCATGTTGTTCCAAACTACAGAAGTATTACTGGGAAGAATGGCACTTGACTCAGTCATCAAAAATGCAATTCAGAACTACCTGGTTTCTGCCTATTCTTAGAAGCAGGGAAGAAACAGCAATTAAGAGTTTCTCTCATTGTTGAAGGAATCCATTTGCATAAGAGCACCTTATCCTCCCTGCACTTGAGCCATTTTTTTCTCTTTTCTCCATCATGTTAGGAGTTAGTACAGCCCTAAAAGTACAGGGAGCTTTTCTATATAATAGGGTTTTTTTTTTTCTTTTGGAAAGCATCTTACTTGGCCAGGACCCCAATTCATGGGACTCCCTTTTCTCTCCCTTGTTTGAGGAGGACCCAGTTCCACAGCTTCACTTTAGCATTCAGCTTATAAGGAACACCACCTGGGATTTAACTTAATGAGTCCATGTACCCTCCAGAGGCATCTTTTTGTCCCAAACTCAATTTCAAGCTTTGGGTTGAAACTCTAGAAAGAAAAACTGGATCTGAGGGATACAGAGGCAGACAACAACAGAAGCCAAGGGGCACAGTTCAGGTGAGCATAATTAATTCCTGTCGATTATCCCCCCACCCCATTTAATGGATGAAGGTCATGCCTGTATCCATAAAATGGATGAGGTTATAGATGGCAGGGAGGATAGGCTAGCAAGTAGGTGAGTGTGGATAATTCCTACCCTCTAGGCTTCCCTGTTTCATAAGTTAAATCTGTATTGACACCTATGGGCAGCACCTGCCTAGATCACTGGGATTCAGGAATACAAGGACAGAAGGAAAATAGAGGACAGTACTCTGGCTATTCACTAGGAAGAGATAGGAATTAAGTAAGTCAATGCTTTTCCTCTTTCTAGATGGGTAACCAATCATCTTTAGTCAGTGAATGCATCCTGAATGATAGGGATGCTTTTGGGGAAAAAAAAAGCCTTCTTTTTTTCTATTTCCTCCTCTGTCCTCTTTTTGCAGATGGTTAATCACATCTCTGTACCACAGGACACTAACCTCTGAGAAAAGTTTAATTTCCCCAAGCCTTAAACTGCTTGGCATAAAACTAAAATGAACTGGGAAGAAGTTATCATT
>NW_016107642.1:397747-400966 GCF_001604975.1 Cebus imitator
TGGTGCAGTCTTGGTGCTCACAGCAACCTCCGCCTCCTGGGTTCAAGCAATTCCCCTGCCTCGGCCTCCCAGGTAGCTAGGACTGTAGGCACATACCACGATGCCTGGCAATTTTTTGTATTTTAATAGAGACGGAGTTTACCATGTCGGCCAGGATGGTCTCAATCTCCCGACCTTGTGATCTGCTCACCTCAGCCTCCCAAAATTCTGGGATTACAGTTATGAGCCACCATGCCCGGCTGAGTAATCTCTTGAAGGAGGACAAGTTTTACAGTATGCAAATAACTTCTTTGTCTGCTCCCCCTTTACAGGACTCCAGGGTAAAAAGACCTCTATATCTCAAGGATAAGGGACCCAGAAGACTGAATTGTTGGCAAAAGGGTAAAAGGTTTGGTTTGTTTATTTGCTCTTTACCAGTCAGACTTCAGCTTCTCTCTCTCTCTGTGCAAGCCAGTGGAATAAATGGTAAAAATCACTGTTTATACACTCTATAAAGTTTTGATTAATGGAAAATAATTTGTGAGGCTAGTCTTAAGCTGCAGTAATTCTGTTGTGCTTTGGGCTAAGAATTTGTCATTCTGTATCTTTCTATCAGAAAGAGGGGTACCTTTGGATGCAATGTGGGTCTAGAACCTCCTAAGCCCACTGTTCAAACCAGCTTCTCAAACTGGTCAGTAACAAAATTTTCTGCAGGTCTCTAAGAAACACAAACAAAACTGGATGATGTCTTCTTCTTGTTTTACATCTTTGGGAGCTTAACATTGTAACCATGTAGCAGTTCTTTCTTTTAGTATCTGCCACTTTACAATGGCAGCCTGGGTTCAATCCTGGCTTAGGGAATGAGTACTTTCTGGTTAATAACTGTGTGACTTTTAAGATTTGCTGTTTTTCCTCCCCTCCATGAACAACTTCCAGTTTCCTTTATTAAATCTTCCCTTCGCTAAGCTAGCTTTAAAGATTCTGTAAAAACTGTTTGCCACCTCTTTGAAAATACCTCACACATTTGTGGTTAAGTAATAACCTTAGTTGAGGCTTGTTGATTTCACCTGTGAGCTTACTTTTAGTAAAGTTCAAAATTTAGAAATACTGGCTGCTTGGTTTGGCTAAACTTGGGTAATAAGGGATTTAAAATAATCTTAAAGAGCACTATGATTAAAAGTCAGCTTAATTAAAAGTGGATATCCAAGCTAGAGGTATATTTAAAATCTTTTTTTTTTCTGTTCATCAATCTTGTTTTGCTGGAAAAAAGTATTTTTCTCCTCAGTCAAATAAACTACTTTCATTTACTCTTAATGCATGCATGAGAGGCCCTTAGATAAGTTCTGATAGCCTGGGACTGCTTGGGAAAAAACAGAGAAAATGCCACTAATCTCATTTTGGGGAAAAAAAAGTGTTTTCTTCATGGAAACCTAGAAATTAAAAACAGATTGATTCCTCACAAAATCTGTTTTTGTCTTCCAGCTGTATCTGCCTACTAGGCCCTAGAAACAGCATGTTATCTTATCCCTGTTTTTTGAAGGACCCCACTCTGTGGCCAATAATCCAATTAGGAGTTTGGCAAATAAAAAATCTTACAACTACTGGATCTTCTTCTACCTGTCTGTGTAGTTATATATGTGTTATATGTATGATGTTTATATTTTTAAAACCTCTAATAATTTGTCTTAAAGAAAACAAGCACTAGATCAAATATTTTTTGAATTTATGTGACATTAATCTGTGAAAAACAAATACAGGTTTAAAGATTATTGGTAAAATACAAATGCCTTCAAAATGTAAATATGCTGTGTAAATTATACAGGTCAGATACTAGGTTTGCTAAATGCTTTAAGGTCATCAACTGCTTATTTGGCCTTTGAAAATTGTGCAATTTGTCTGCTTTACATTTTGGTAAAGCCTTGGGGCATATGGAGTTTAACGAGCCCCTAACTATGCTGGAAAGAGTCAGACCTTATCTGTGCCTAATACATAATTAAAATAACTGATTAGGTTTCACATTAAAATTAAAAATTGCTTCTACCCATCTAACAAAGGTCTAATATCCAGAACTTACAAGGAACTTAAAAAAAATTACAAGAAAACAAACAAGCAACCCCATCTAAAAGTGGGCAAATGATATTAACGAACACTTCTAAAAAGAAGACATTTATGCAGCCAACAAGCATATGAAAAAACTCATTATCACTGGTCGTAAGAGAGCTGCAAATCAAAAACACAATGAGATATCATTTCACACCAGTCAGAATGGTGATTACTAAAAAATCAAGAAAAAACAGATGCTGGCAAGGCTTTGGAGAAATAGTAAGGTTGGTGGAAATGTAAATTAGTTCAGCCATTGTGGAAGACAGTGTGGCTATTCCTCAAGAATACAGAACAAGAAATAACATTTGTCCCAGCAATTTCATTACTGGGTATATACAAAAAGGAATATAAGTTATTCTATTACAAGGGTACATGCACACATATGTTTATTGCAGCACTATTCACAATAGCAAAGACATGGAATCAACCCAAATTATAGACTGGATAAAGAAAATGTGGTGCATACATATAATGGAATACTATGTAGCCATAAAAAGGAATGAGATCATGTCCTTTTCAGGGACATGGTTGTAGCTGAAAGTCATCATATTCAGCAAAATATCACAGAAACAGAAAACCAAATACCACATGTTTTCTCTCATAAGTGGGAGCCAAACAATGAGAATACATGGACACAGGGAAGGGAGCAAGACACACTGGGGCTTGTTGGGGGGTGGCTAGAGGGATGGAGACCATCAGGATAAATACCTAATGCATGTGGGTCTTAATATTTAGGTGATGAGTTGATAGGTACAGCCAACCATCATAGCACACGTTTACCCATGTAACAAACCTGCACCTTCTGCACATGCATCCCAGAAAAAGTTGCTAATAGTTACCATTATAACATGTAACTGAGACTACTAAAAATGGATTTACATGCAAGATGTGTAAGAAAAATAAAATGTGGTTTTAGTAAAAGATTATTAGATGGCATGGGAATTTAAATTTTTGCCTAGTTTAGAGGGTTAAAGAATGGTTTTATATTGAATTTTAAAAAGCTACAGGTTTAATAAAGTTCTGGAAGGTTTGTAAAGATTAATTTTTCAAAATAAATTCTATGTGTGAACATATTGACTAAATTCAAAAGGGTATTATATTTTTTTTAAATAAATTCAGCATTGAAATAAAAGCAAA
>NW_016107642.1:403153-417849 GCF_001604975.1 Cebus imitator
TAAGCAAAAAGAACAAAGCGGGGGGCATCACACTACCGGACTTCAAACTATACTACAAGGCTACAGTAATCAAAACAGCATGGTACTGGTACCAAAACAGAGATATAGACCAATGGAGCAAAAGTTTTTCTTAAAGCACTGGTCTGCTCTTCAACAAAAATTTACAAAGGGTTATAAAAGCTTTATAAGACTCTCACCACGTGGTCAAACTTGTTAATATTGGAAGAATTATCAATAAGATTTCATTTTTAAAAATAGAGGTTAACATTAATAGTAGAATAATTTATGGGAGAAATGTGACATTCTCTCTCTTGATCAAGGCTTTCATGTAATATTAAAGGATAATAAAAGATTTTTTTTTTGCCTTGCAAATAAACTAACAAAAAAAGGAAGGGAAAAACAGAGGACTGATTTTTTGGAAAGCTAAGTCTTCCCTCTTAATAGTTAAAAGGTTTTTGCCTTTTTAAAATGTTTTTCAGTCATCATTTTGTCTAAACAAACAACCTATGGTAATCTGAAATTCTATTTCATAATATCAAATATTTTAAGCCTCTAATACATTTAACAGTCTTTCCAAAATCAAATTTCAGCTTCAAAAATTGTATTTTCTGACCCCTAGCTTTTGGATGATAGAGAGGGCCTCTAGGGCATCCAAAAAAAAAGGAAACAGGATTATTTGATATGTGTAGTTACATGGAATTTTCAAAATAAAAATAACATTTAATCTTCTTCAGGTTGTATTTTAGTGGATAATATTAATATATGTTCCAAAATTGTATGTGATTTCTAAAATTCTAATATCTGAGTATATGCTATCAATTATAATTAAGGTTATTATGTTAAGTTATTGTTAACCACAGAAATAACATTTCTTTGTCAATTGTGTTTTTGACTGTGACTACCTGAATACATTTTGTCATTCACTGACTATTGCTGTCTTGTTTTGATTCTCTTCGAAAGATTTTTAAAATCAGCTATAGGACTTTAACAGGTGCTCTCAAATTCAGGTTTCTTGTAATTTTGGAGATTGTGACATTGAAATAGAAGAAAAACTTACAGGACTCATGAAGAGCTGAAATGTTCATGAATATCAAGCAGAAAAAGACTTAATGAAAGACACTAAACTAATAAAAAACTGAAGTAATCCTTTTTAACTTTTGCTTAAAATGTTGCTGATTCTTTGTTTTTCAAAGTCAGGACAATTTATATTTTGAGCTATTTACGGCTTTTAACAATTGAGTAAGCTATACACCTGTGAACAAAACTCAGAGCATATTTGTTTCTCTCTGCCTTTTTTTCCCCAGAATTTGGAAACCATTTGTGAGTATTCTTGACATATTGTAGTATAAGTACACTTATTTTCATAAGTACAGTTAGAATCCATTTTCTTTTGCAACAGGATGTAATTGGAGAAACTGGTTGTTTTACCAAGGCTTTGATGGGAAGAGTGTGCTTTCCCTTAAGAAACCAAGATTGCCTTACAGATCAGTAAAGGCCCCTTGCAGAAACTGGCCTTATACCTTGCCTACATAGTCCCTGTGCAGGGTTTCTAACCTGTGGTGAGCAAAGAATGTAAATTTCTAACAATCCCAAAAGCCCCAATTTATCTTAGGACTTCAGAAAAAGAGAAATTTACCCAATTCATTGGTATTTGAGGATATAAACTCATGGCTGGGCTCAGCTTTAAAAAGTCATATCTGAGATTTCTTGTAGAATGGAGTTCCATCAAAGCCAATTTAAAAGCCTATGTGAAAGACCATTATTCTTGCTGTACTTTATGCAAATAATCAGGCCAAATATAAGACTAAAGTTTATTTTGCAAACAACTCAGTCTTATAATGATTTGTTTTTAACAAAAATGAAGACTGGATTAAGAAAGATTCTGTTTCAAAACTTATCATACACTTGTTATTAAATTCTAGTTTCATTACTTGTTTTTAAGTTTTTGTCTGCATTTTAGACTAACCCTGCTTGTTCCTGTGAACCAACCAGTGATTTCTGGCTGCAGCTAAGAAGAAACAAAAGAGATGGGCAATGTAAAAACCTGGATCAATATTCTAGTTCTGGGCAATTATCCTGTAAATTCTGCCAGGTGATAGGTATCCATAACTTGGAGGTTTCTTTGGGAAAATAAGAACAAGGGAGCTAAACAAAGCCAAGCCCCATGTACCCAAATCTTGGCAGGCATCTCCACATCTCTCCTCTGTGCTAATAGCTGTTCTATCACTCAGTAAAATTATTCTTTATCCTCCTCTCCCTTTGAATTATCAGAGTATCCTCATTCTTGGATGTGAAACAAGAGCTTGGGAACCACCGAACATGGGTAAAAGCCATAACACAAGCGGGCCAAGTAGATGAGGCACTCCAGCAGCGGGCCTTGGGCCAAGTGAGGAGCAGGCTAGGGTAGGGGCATCATCAGCCATGGAGGTCACTGGTTGGCAAAATGGCCCCAAAAAATCTGCTTTATAAGAAGTCCTATATTAGGAATTGCAAACCCTAGGTTCTGCCATCTAAAGTGAAAAAGCCATTCCACTGCAGATGTTTAAACAGATTTCAGCAAAGATAATTCATTACATAGCTGAATGCAAGAAGTTTAAAGTTTCTTCAAGATCTGTGGTGAAATACCTTCAAACATGAAAAAAATATAGAAAGTATTATATTCAAAATATGTGGAAAACAATAAGATTCAGTACTTACATGTAAACTTTGGTATATGTCAAGCTGTGTGTAACATACATTTTTGCATACTTTAACCCCTTTAATTTTCACATAGTTTATAATCATTGCCTTGTTACAGATGAAGTATGAGACAGAAGTTATTCAGCTTGCTCAAAATTGCATAATATACAAATTACAGTCAGACTAAAAGTCAGGGCAAACCGGCTGACACACTGTGCGTGTAGTAAAATCTCATTGGAGAAGGCCAGATTGAACTGGTCAAACTCCTGACTACATAAAGGGAAGATTACAACTCAATTAACAAAACAAAACAAAACAAAAGTTAGGAATGATGTTTAATGCATACTTATGACTGTGGAGAGACATTTTCAAAGTTGAAGGATTCCTTCAGAAACCCAATTGATAAAAGTTTTGTAAGAAGACCCATATCTTTGCATAGGCACTATGTTAAAAAAATTAAGTATATACCTAAGCCTATCCATTTTTATTAAGTATAGCTATATGTCTCAGAAAAAATGTATAACTGGCAAGACTAAATTTTATTCTTCTAAAAAATTAGTTTCCATTCCACTAAGACTACTGACCTATGTGGAAATATAACCGGTGGCAAATATAATTGGTAGTAAGAGATTGGCAATAGCCAGACCTTTGAGTGTAGTGTTTAAACACAAACTAGTCAGCTTCTGGTGAACATAGAGTACAAAACCAATCTATTTCAATGACAACAGATATCACACTGCTGTCTTCACAGCATTGCTACATAGTATTCCTTTCTAATCATTATCTACAAAGATGAATTGATCTACAGTAATAGAATATAACTGATTTCCCAAAGTTTCAAAGCCTATATAATACTTTGATTACTTTTAATAAATTTGAAGTCTCTTCATTTTAATTTTAGGTTAAAATCCTGTAAATATCAGTTGTTTTTCTCTGCTATTGTTCTGATTCAGCTTCATTCTAGCATTGTTAAAGTAATTAGCAGCCATCCCCTTTTACCCGATAGGCATTTAGTTATCCAATACGCACTGTTGAGATCTGATTTCAAAACTACTTTGAAAACCATATTGCAGTGGCTTCATTAAAAACAAAATGCTACTATTAGTAAAGTGACTTGCTTAACTATTATTCTTCCTTTACTGTCATATAAATAAATGGGATAGTAAATGAGCAATGCAAATCTAATTTGGGGACAATCATTTACTATGCATTTTACATTCATAAGAAAGCCAAACTGGCTGGCTGTATTTTCATATAAACACACATGGACACACACACACACAGAGATTCATAACAAATAAAATAATTTACCAAAAGAAGAAAAAAATGATGATTTATACTTGATCACCTAAAACGTGTGCTGTAGCAAAGTAATGCCTCAAGTGCACTTTAAATGATATCTACACAGACAGATAAAACACTCTCTTTTAGGAAAAGGAGATAAAATTAAACAAGTTGCAAGCTTTGGTTGACAGTTTCTGTCATATTTATTTCCTACTATAGCTAAATGGTAGCCTCATAAAGTGAATCACTTTCTTCACAGGTCATGAAAGTTTTGCTAGTACAGAACATCCAAATTTCAATTGAATTTAAAATCCTTTTCCTTATTACCATGCTACCTTGTTATAGTAGGTAGCTAGCCAGGCATGAGCTGGGCAGGAGAGGGTTCTTCCCTCCAACTCCACCAGGAATGTCAGGCACTTATCAAGTCATGGTCGGGTAATTGTCACACTCCCTCTCTAAAATAATAATTTGTTGCAGTCAGCACCAGGGAAAGACAGTTTTCCAGTAGATAAAAACAACTGAAACTGGTGATCAGCAGCTTCCTGATTAGATATCAAGAGTTAGGCAAATGGTCTCAAGCATGTACATTAAGAGGCAAAATAGTAGAGTATGACCTTCCAGGGAAATTCTTCAGGTAAAGGGAAATACGCCTCAAGTGAGCATGCATACAACTTCAGTGAACATACTGCATATGTGGGCAGCCCGCCCCAATGGAAGAATCAAGGGAAAAGGGATGCAAAATACCTAAAGTAGGCCAGCATATAAAACCCCAAGTCAAAAGGTTAATTCCCATACTAGTCCTTCAAGCTGCCCACCTGGACCTCTACCAAATGTACTTTCCTTTCTTTCATTACTGTTCTAAAGCTTTTTAATAAACTTTAACTCCTGCTCTTAAACTTGCCTCAGTCTCTCCTTCTGACTTATTGCTTGCAGTCAAATTCTTTCTGGGGAGGCAAGAATTAAGGTGGCTGCAGACATGTACAAATTCACTGGTGGTGACATGGATACTTTCACTACCACTAATAACCATATGGGTTATATATGAGTTAAAGTTAATATCTGAGCTAAACACACTGATTGGGTTACACATTCCAAAGTAGAAAGATAAAGTAGTATTTTCTAAATAAAATGGGGAGGAAGGCAGCAGACCACATTTCCATGTATTTACTTATGCAACAATCTTGCATGTTCTCCACATGTACCCCAAAACCTAAAATGCAATTTATATATATGTGTGTGTATATATATATATATATATATATAACTATATTATAATTCAGTAGTTTTCAAATTATGGTTAATAGTGCATCAGTGTTCCAGGAATGTTTGACCTAAATTTTATTTTTTTAAACATCTGTCTTAATGAATTAACCAATTGATTAAATGTACATTCAAATATGTCATATACCAAAGTTTAGCTTTTTGTTGAGGTGTCAATCACATTGATTTCAGTTGTCAATTTACCAACTTTTTCTGCAGACATGGGAATAAAGCAGTACATGATATCTGTAGAACATACTCAAAAATTTTGCAAGTATACCATTGATTAAATTTACACTGCTAACATGGTCTTTAAAAAATGTCCTATCCATGATTATGAAAGTAAATTGTATAAGCCAATCTATGGCTGTAGTGCATCCAAGCCACATTCAATTAAATGCTCAGCATGGCACAAGGATATCTCTCCAGCACATAATTGAATCAATAATAATTTGAATCATCAAAAAGGAAAGAAGTAGGACATTGTATTGGATTTAGTTTTTATTGAAAATGTTATTTCATTCATATTCATTTTACATACTTATAACAAGAAATCAACTGTCAAAACTAATACCTACAATTTGTTCTGTTTTTTTAAAGCTTTTATCAGTTTTATGTTAAAAAAGCTCTTATCTTTTTTATAAAAGCTTGTATATTTTGTAAACATACAAGGTCATTGTAATATTTAATTTGAAAGAAAGATTCTACTGCTGATACTTCAAAATTCTTGATCTAATAAGAAAGTTAGAATTAAGATACATTTGATCAGAGCCCAGAAAGATTTGAAAATTGCAACAGAATAATATTTTAATCTATTCAAATTTTTATATAAAAAGAGACAGAGAAACTATATAGCAAAAGTAAATACCTATGGACAGTGTTTAAAATAGATTAAAATCAGATTATTTGTATGATATTCATGTGTGTTCTGGCTGAAGAAGAAAACAATAAGGGTGGTGTCCAATGAACCTGAGGATGGAAAACTCTGAAATAACCAACAGGTATTTATTGGAAAATGAACTATGCCAACTTGAAAGCAGAAACTTTGTCAATACCAGGCATGCCTTGCAAGATCTCCTGAAGGAAGCACTAAAAGATGGAAAGGAAAAATCATTCCCAGTCACTACAAAACACACTGAATTACACAGACAAGTAACGGTATAAAGGAACCACAAAAAAAGTCTGAAAAAATAACCAGCTGGCATAATAATGACATGATAAAATTTATACATAACTGTATTAATTTTAAATGTAAATGAGCTAAATGCCCCAATTAAAAGAAATAGAATGGCAAGCTGAATAAAGAACCAATGCCCATTGGTATGCTGTCTTCAAAAGACTCATCTCATGTGGAAAGACACTTGTAGGCTCAAAATAAAGAAATGAAGAAAAATTTACCAAGCAAATGGAAAAATAGAAAATCCTAGTTTCTGGCAAAACAGACTTTAAACCAACAAAGATCAAACAAGACAAGGAAGGGCATTACATAATGGCAAAGGGTTCAATTCAACAAGAAGATCTAATGTTCCTAAATATATATGAACTCCAGAAAGGAGCACCCAGATTTATAAAGCAAGGTTTTAGAGGCCTTCAAAGAGACTTAGACACAATTAAAGTGGGCAATTTTAATATCTTACTTACAATATTGGATAATCAGGACAGAAAATTAACAAAAATATTCAAGACCTGAATTCAGCTCTGGATCAAATGGGTCTGATATATAGCTAAAGAATACTCCATGCCAAAACAAGAGAATATACATTATGCTCATCTCCACATGGCACTTGTTTTGAAGTCAATCACATAATCAGAAGTAAAAATCTTCAACATATGCAAAACAACCCTGAAATCATAAGAAAACAGTCTCTTAGACTGCAGCACAATCATATTAGAAATCAAGGCTAAGAAATTCACTCAAAACATTACAATTACATGGAAATTATATAAGATGCTCCTGAATGACATTTGGATAAATACTAAAATTAAGGGAGAACTCAAGAAGTTCTTTGAAAGTAATAAGAGCAAAGATAATACATACCAGAATTTCTGGGATGCAGCTAAGGCAATGTTAAGAGGGAAATTTACAGCACTAAACGCCCACATAATAAAGAAAGATCTTAAGTTAACAGCCTAACATCCCAGCTAAAAGAACTAGAGAACTAACAGCAAACAAATCCTAAAACTAATAAAAGACAAGAAATAGTCAAAATCAGAGCTGAAACATAACTGATTGAGACCCAAACAGCGATTGAAAACATTCATGAATCCAGGAGCTGGTTTTTTTGTTGTTGTTGTTGTTTTGTTTTTGTTTTTTTTTAATTAACAAAATAAATAGTCCACTAGCTTGTCTAATAATAAGAAAAGAGAGAAGATACAAACACAATCAGAAACGACAATGGGGATTTACCAGTGACACAGAGAAGTACAACCAACTAGAAGAGAACATTAGGAACAACTTTATACACATAAAATAAAAAAAAAAAAACAACATTAAACAAATGAATACATTTTTGGACACATACACCCTCCCAATACTGAAACACATAGAAATTAAATCCCTGAACAGAACAATAATGAGCTCTGTATTTGAGGAAGCAATAAATAGCCTACCAATCAAAATAACCCAACATCAGACAAACAAGGAGGAGCTGGTGCCATTCCTACTGAAACTATTCGAGGAAATAAAGGAGAAACTCCTCCCTAGATCATTTCATGATGCCAGCATTATCCTGATACCAAAACCTGGCAGAGATACAACAAAAAAGAAAATTTCAGACCCATATTCTTGATGAATATTCATTCAAAAATCCTCAATAAAATACTGGCAAACCGAATCCAGCAGCACATCAAAAAGCTTCTCCACCACGATCAAGTACGCTTTACACCTGGGATGCAAGTTTGGTTCAGCATATGCAAATCAACAAATGTGATTCATCACATATACAGAATTAAAGATAAAAACCACATGATTATCTCAATAGATGCAGAAAATGCTTAATAAAATTCAATATCCCTACGTCTTAAAATCTCTCAATAAACTAGGTATTGAAGGAACATACCTCAAAATATTGAATCATATACAACAAATCCACAGCCAACATCATGCTGAACAGACAAAAAAGCTGGAAGCATTTCCCTTGAAAATCAGCAAAAGTATATCTTCTCTCACCACTCCTATTCAACATAGGGTTGAAAGTCCTAACCAAGGCAATCAGGCAACAGAAAAAAATAAATGGCATCCAAATAAGAAACAAGAAATTCAAACTATCCCTGTTTGCAAATGACATGATCTTATGTCTAGAAAACCCCATGATATCAGACCAAAAGCTTCTTATGCTGATAAACAACTTGAACAAAATCTCAGGATAGATCATCAGTGTACAAAATTACTAGCATTCCTATACACCAACAACAGTCAATCTGAGAGCCAAATCAGCAATGAACTCCCATTCACAACTGTCACAAAAGAATAAAATACAGAGGGATGTGGCAAGATGGCCAAATAGGTACAGCTCCAGTCTGTAGTTTCTAGCAAAACCAATGCAAAAGGTGGGTGATTTCTGCATCTCCAACTGAGGTACCTGGTTCATCTCATTGGAACTGGTTAGACAGTGGGTACAGCTCACAGAGGGCAAGCAGAAGCAGGGTGGGGTGTCACCTCACCTAGGAAGTGCAAAAGCCCAGGGACCTCCCTCCCTTGGCCAGGGGAAGCCTTGAAGGACTGTGATGTCTGGCCCAGATATCATGCTTTTCCATTGGTTTTTGCAACCCAAAGACCAGGAGAGTTCCTTGTGTGCCTAAACAACCAGGGCCCTGGGTTTCAAGCACAAAATTGGGTGGCTGTTTGGGCAGACACTGAGCTAGCTGCAGCAGTTATTTTTTTATACCCCAAAAGTGCCTGGAATCCCAGCAAGACAGAACTATTCACTCCCCTGGAAAGGGAGCTGAAGCCAGGGAGCCAAATGGTCTCGGTCAGCAGGTCCCACTCCTACAGAGCCCAGAGAGCTAAGAACTACTAGCTTGAAATTCATGCTGCCAGCACAGCTGTCTCAAGTTTACTTGGGATGATCAAATTTGGTGGAGAGAGAGGTGTTCAATATTACTGAAGCTTGAGTAGGTGGTTTTCCCCTCACAGTATTAAGGAAATTGCAGGGAAGTTTAAAGTATGTGGGACTCACTACAACGCTGCAAAGTGGCTGTGACCAGACAGCCTCTCTAGATTCCTCTTCACTGGGCAGGGCATCTCTGAAAGAAATGCAGCAGCTCCAGTCAGGGGCTTATAGATAAAACTCCTATCTCCCTGGGAGAGACCACCTGATAGAAGGGGTGGCTGTGGGAGCAATTTCAGTGGACTAAAACATTCCTGCATGCCAGCTCTGAAGTGAGCCCCAGATTTCCCAGCACGGTGCTCAAGCTCATCTAAGGGACAGACTGCCTCCTCAAGTGGGCCCTGACACCTATGCCTCCTGACTGAGAGACACTTCCCACCAGGGGTTGACAGACATCTCATACAGGAGAGCTTTGACTGGCATCAGGCAGGTGCCCCTCTGGGACAAAGCTTCCAGAGGAAGGACAGACAGCAATCTTTGCTGTTCTGGGTTCCCCATTGTGATACTCGGGCAAACAGGGTCTGGAGTGGACCTCCAGCAAACTCCAGCAGACCTGCAAAAGAGGGGCCTGACTGTTAGAAGGAAAACTAACAAACAGAAAGCAATAACATCAGCATCAATTAAAAGGACAACCATCCAAAAATCCCATCCAAAGGTCATCAGCATCAAAAATCAAAGGTAGACAAATCCACTAAGATGAAGATGGGGTCAGGGGCCCATTGACAAACCTACTCCAGCAGCACATAAAAAAGTTTATCCAACATGATCAAGTTGGCTTCATCTCAGGGATGCAAGGCTGCTTCAACATACATAAATCAATAAATGTAATCTATTACATAAACCGAACTAATGATAAAAACTACATGATTATCTCAATAGATTTATAAAAGGCCTTTGATAAAATCCAACACTCCTTCATGCTAAAAACAATCAATAAACTTGATATTGATGAAACATATCTCAAAATAATAAGTTATTTATGATAAACCCACAGCCAATATCATACTGAATGGGCAAAAGCTGGAAGCATTCCCTCTGAAAACCAGCAAAAGACAAGGATGACTTCTCTCACTACTCTTATTCAACATAGTACTGGAAGTTCTGGCCAGGGCAATCAGGCAAGAGAAGAAGATAAAGTGTATTCAGATAGGAAGAGAGGAAGTCAAAGTGTCTCTGTTTGCAGATTACATGATTGTATATTTAGAAAACACCATCGTCTCAGCCCCAAAACTCCGTAAGTTGATAAGCAACTTCAGCAAAGTCTCCGGATACAAAATCAAAGTGCAAAAATAACAAGCATTCCTATACACCAATACTAGACAAATAGAAAGTCAAATCATGAATGAACTCCAGTTCACAATTGCTACAAAGAAAATAAATTACCTAAGAATATAATATACAAGGGATGTGAAGGACCTCTTCAAGGAGAACTACAAACCACTGCTCCAGGAAACAAGAGAGGACACAAACAAATGGAAAAAACAATCCATGCTCTTGGATAGGAAGAATCAACATGGTGAAAATGGGCATACTGCCTACAGTAATTTATAGATTAAATGCTATTCCTATCAAGCTACCATTAACTTTCTTCACAGAATTAGAAAAATGTACTTTACATTTCATATGGAAACAAAAAAAAAAGAGCCCATACAGCTAAGACAACTCTGAGGAAAAAAAACAAAGCTGGAGGCATCATGCTACCTCACTTCAAACTATATTGCAAACAGCATGATACTGGTACCCAAACAGATATATAGAACAGTGGAACAGAAGAGAGGCCTCAGAAACAATGCCAAATATCTACAACCATCTGATCTTCGACAAACCTGACAAAAACAAGCAATGGGGAAGGGATTCCCTGTTTAATAAATGATGCTGGGAAAACTGGCTAGCCATATGCAGAAAACAGAAACTGGACCTCTTCCTTACATCTGACACAAAAATTAACTCAAGATGGATTAAAGACTTAAACATAAGGCTGAAAACCATAAAAACCCCAGAAGAACTCCTAGGTAATACCATTCAGGACATAGGCATGGGCAAAGACTTCATGACTAAAACATCAAAAGCAATTGCAACAAAAGCCAAAATTGACAAATGGGATCTAATTAAACTAAAAAGCTTCCGCACAGCAAAATAAATTATTATCAGAGTGTAAAGGCAACCTATAGAGTGGGAGAAAATTTTTGCAATCTATCCATCTGACAAAGGTCTTATATACAGAATCTACAAGATACTTAAACAAATCTACAAGAGAAAAACAACCCCATCAAAAAGTGGGCAAAGGGTATAAAGAGACACTTCTCAAAAGAAGACATTGATGCCGCCAACAAACATGAAAAAAAGCTCATCATCACTGGTCATTAGAGAATTGCAAATCAAAATCACAATGAGATACCATCTTACACCAGTTAGAATGGCGATCATTAAAAAGTCAGGAAACAACAGATGCTGGCCAGGATGCAAAGAAATAAGAACACTTTTACACTGTTGGTGGGAATGTAAATTAGTTCAACCATTATGAAAGACAGTGGGACGATTCCTCAAGGATCTACAACCAGAAATACCATTTGACCCAGCAATCCCATTACTGGGTATATACCCAAAGGATTATAAATCATTCTACTATAAAGACACATGCACATGTATATTTATCGCAGCACTATTCACAATAGCAATGACTTGGAACCAACCAAAATGCATTATCAATGATAGACCAGATAAAGAAAATGTGGCACATGTATACCCTGGAATACTATATAGATATAAAAAAGAATGGGTTCACATCCTTTCCAGGGACATGGATGATACTGGAAACCATCATTCTTGGCAAACTAAAACGGGAACAGACAATCAAACACCATGTATTCTCATTCATAAGTGGGAGTTGAACAATAAGAACACATGGACACAGGGAGAGGAACATCAAACACCAGGGCCTGAAATGGGCTGAGGGGAAAAGGGAAGGATAGCATTAGGACAAATACCTAACACATGTGGGGCTTAAAACCTAGATGACTCATTGGTGGGTGGAACAAATCACCACAGCACATGCCTACCTATTTAAAAAATCTGCACATTCTGCAAGCGTACCCCATAACTTAAAGTATAATAATAATAAAAAGAATAAAATACATAGGAATACAGCACATTTCCCATAACTTAAATAATAATAATAATAATAAAAATAATAAAATATACAGGAATACAGCTAACTACAGAGGTGAAAGATATCTACAAGGAGAACTACAATTCAATGCTCAAAGAAATCAGAGAAGACACAAATGGAAAAACGTTCCATGCTCATGAATACAAAGAATAAATATAATTAAAATGGCCATACTGCTTAAAGCAATGTATCGGTTCAAAGCTATTCCTATTAAATTACCATTGAGATTCTCCACAATGGCAAAGAAACTATTTTTAAATTCTTATAGAATCAAAAAAGAGCCTGAATATCCAAGGAAATCCTAAGCAAAAGAATCAAAGCTGAAAGCATCACACTACCTGACATCAATCTGTACTACAGGTCTACAGTAGCCAAAACAACATGGTACTGGTATAAAAACAGACAAGCAGAACAAGAAAAGAGAATATAGAACCCAGAAATAAGATTGTACACCTACAACTATCAGGTCTTTCACAAACATGACAAAAATAAGCAATGATGAACAGGATCAATAAATGGTGCTCAGATACCTGACTAGTCATATGCAGAAGACTAAAACTGGAACTTTTCCTTACATGATATACAAAAAAATTAACTCAACATGGATTAAAGACTTAAATATAAATCTCCAAACCATAAATATCCTGGAAGATATTCTAGGCAATATCATTAACACGGGCAAAGATTTGATGATAAAGATGCCAAAAGCAATTGCAACAAATGCAAAAATTGGTAAATGTGATCTAATTAAACTAAAGAGCTTCTACAAAGCAAAAGAAACTATCAACAGAGTACATAGGCAACCTTCATAATGGAAGAAAATTGTTTCAAACTATGCATCTGACAAAGGTCCAGTATTCAGCATCTATAAAGAGCTTAAACAAATTTACAAGAAAATGAACAACCCCATTATAAAATAGGCAAATGACATGAGCAGACACTTTTCAAAAGAAAACTTTTATGCGGTCAACAATCATACGAAGAAAAGCTCAATACCATTGATCATTAGAGAAGAAGAAGAAATAAAATATTTCTTAATTTTTTAACTTTTAAATTTAGGAAATACATGTACTTGCTTAATGCATGAATATTACATATGTAAGGGTAGTGGGTGGGCTTCTAGTGTACTCATCACCAAAATAATGGACATTGTACTCAGTAGGTAATTTTTCAGCCTCACCTCCATTCCATCCTCACCAATTAGCAGTTCCCAGTCTATTTTCTGTATCCTTATGTCTGTGTGTGCACTTTATTTAGCTCCCACTTTAAAGCGAGAACAGGCAGTATTTGTTTTTTTGCATCTGTGTTAGTTCATTTGGATAATAGCTTCCAGCTCCAACCATGTTGCTGCAAAGAACATGATTTTCTTCTTTTTCATTGCTGTATAGTATTCCATGGTGTATACATACTAAATTTTCTTTATCCAGTAAACTGTTTGTGAACACTTATGTTGTCTCCATTAATTTGCTATTGGGAATGGTGCTGTGATAAACATAGGCGTGCAGGTGTGTTTTTCATATAATGATTTCTTTTACTTTGGGTAGATACCCAGTAGTGAAATTGCTAGCTTAAATAGTAGTTCTATTATAAATTATTTGAGATAATGCTTATATTGTTTTCCACAGAGGTTGAACTAATTTACATTCCCATCAACAGTGTATAAGTCTTCTCTTTTCTCTGCACCCCATGCCAACATCTGTTTGATTTTTGACTTTGTAATAAAAGCCATTCTGACTGGTGTAAGATGACATCTTAGTGTGCTTTTAATTTGCATTTCTGTGATGATTTGTGATGTTGCACATTTTTCATGTGTTTGTTGGCTACTTGTATTTCTTCTTTTAGAACTATTTGTTCATGTCATTGTTTTTCTAATAAAAAAGAAAAAATAAAATAAGCAAAGAAATAAATGAAAAAACAGAAAAAAATTAGGTGGAGGATCCAAGATGGCCATTTAGGAACAGCTCGGGATCGCAGCTCACAGTGAAAGCACACAGGGTGAGTGGACGCCACATTTTTATTGCCAACAGACTAGGCAATTCCCAGGTGGAGGAGATCCACAGGTCAACAGTGCGGCTGCTTTGTCGGCGCCCCGGAGCTGCGGTTCTCCGTACAAAATACACCGGTCCGGGTGCCCTTTTGGCTGGTGACTGGAGCCACGGGAAGTCGCCCATTCATCTGTTTAAAAAGGGGACTGA
>NW_016107642.1:418306-419801 GCF_001604975.1 Cebus imitator
CCCGCCATTGCTGAGGCAGCCCGCTGTTGCCAAGGAAACCCGCCACAGCAGAGAGACTCCGCCTCAACAGAGGCGGGCCACCATCGCCAAAGCAGTTCTAACTACACCCATATAAACAGGACTGCAGGGAAGTTCACTCGGCAGCTGGGCGGAGCCCACACCAGCTCAGCAAATCCTCTATAGGCCGACAGTGACTAGGCTGCCTCATTGCTGGGCACGGCAGCTCTGAAGGAAAAAAAAAAGAAGGCAGCAGCATAATGGAAACTCATAAATAAAGCCTTAAATCCCTGGGCCAGAGCACCTGGGAACAAAAAACAGTTTATGAGTTCTGCTGCAGCAGACCTAAACGTACTTGCCCAGCAGCTCTGAATGAACAATGGAGCTCACAGCTTACCATTTGAGTTCCTATAAAGAAGAGACCGTCTCCTCAAGCAGCACCCTGACCCCTATATATCCAAAAGACACATCATAAAGGAGAGATCAGATTGACAGTAGGCGGGTATCCTTTTGGGACAAACATAGCAGAAGAAGAAAACTGGTAACAACCCTTGCTGTTCAGCAGCTGCTGCAGGTGAACCCCAGGCAAGCAGGGCCTGGAGTGAACCTCAGCAGACCTACAGCAGAGGGGCCAGACTGTCAGAAGGAAAACCAAGAAACAGAAATAACCTCATCATCAACAAAGAGAACGTCAATCTGAAAGATTTGAGACCAATCTGAAAGCCAGCATCTACAAAGTCGACAGGTGGATAAATCCTTAAAGATGGGGAGAAGCCAGCGCAAAAAGGATGAAAACACCCGAAACCAGAATACCTCTCCTCCAACAAGGGATCACAACTCCTCACCAACAAGGGAACAAGGTTGGAGGGAGAATGAGTGTGATGCAATGACAGAATCAGACTTCAGAAGGTGGGTAGTAAGAAACTTCTGTGAACTTAAAGAACATGTTCTAACCAAATGCAAAGAAACTAAGAACCTTGAAAAAAGATTTGACGAAATGCTAACGAGAATGGACAAAATAGAAAGGAATATAAGTGAACTGATGGAGCTGAAAAATGCAACATGAGAACTTCGCGAAGCATGCACAAGTATCAACAGCCGAATTGACCAAGCAGAAGAAAGGATATCAAGGGTCGGAGATCAACTTAATGAAATAAAACGGGAAGGCAAGACTGGAGAAAAAAAAGGGTAAAAAGGAATGAACAAAATCTCCAAGAAATGTGGGACTATGTGAAAAGACCTAATCTACGTTTGATAGGCGTACCTGAATGCGATGAAGAGAATGAATCCAAGCTGGAAAATACTCTTCAGGATATTATCCAGGAAACTTCCCCAACCTAGCAAGGCAGGCAAACATTCAAGTCCAGGAAATACAGAGAACACCACAAAGATATTCATCAAGAAGAGCAACCCCAAGGCACATAATCGTCAGATTCACCAGGGTTGAAATGAAGGAGAAAATACTAAGGGCAGCCAGAGAGAAAGGTCGGGTTACCCA
>NW_016107642.1:423526-426017 GCF_001604975.1 Cebus imitator
GATGGGGAGGAAGGCAGCAAATCACACTGCCATGTGTGTACCTATGCAACAATTTTGCATGTTCTTCACATGTACCCCAAAACCTAAAATGCAATAAAATAAATAAATGGGGAAAAAAGGAAAAAAATTAAATAGACAATTAAAAAATTAATGTACAGATATTAGAAATTCTTGATAAAGAAAGCAAGGTAAGGGAACAGAACAAATACTAAAAATCCTAATTCAACAAAATTTTCTAAAAAAGATTTTAAACTACATATTGAAAGAGCACACTGCATATGTGAGAATACTGACAGAGAACTACAAATACTGAAATATATTCGGGTATAATTACAGAACGTAAAGGAAAGGAAATATCCTTTTCACAACTTGCAAAACACACACACACACACACACACACACACACAGTTATAAAGGGAAAACTTGTGAAGGAAAGAGAATTAATATCACCAGGCTTCTGTGACAGCAATGCTTCATGACAAAATAACCCCTGTAATAACATTTTAAAATCCTCAGAAAAATAAATGCATGAGAAGGACTTTCTATCCACTGAAACTAACTTTCATTTCATGTATAAAGGTCATAAGTTTTTATCAATGTACAAAAACTTAGGTAATGTTGTCCCCATGAATTCTTCCTAAGCAGTCATAACAGAGAACAAACTTCATACAACCAAAATAAGTAGAGGAACTTCAACAAAAGAATAGGTTGTGAACATTAAATATTTAGTTACCAGGAGAACTCAGTTTAAATGAATGCAAAGGTGAAAAGTATTATTATTTGATGGCTATATGCTTTGACAATGTTTAAATCCATCTATTTTTAAATTGGATGGAAAACAGGGAGTATATATAAAAATATTTTAATGTCTTCAGAAATCATATTAGATATAGTAATAATATTATTTTGAACCTAATGTGTATATAACAAATAATTACAGCATCTTCAAAATTAATCATTCCTATTTCCTTAAGAAGCAGGTTTTTCAGTGTGGAAGAAAGGAGATACAAATATTATAGATAAGTAGTTAAGGCCTGGCTTAGTGGCTCTCACTTGTAATCTCAGTACTTTGGGAAGCCAAGGCAAGAGAATTCCTTGAGGCCAAGAGATAAAGACAAGACTGAGCAACATTGTGAAATCCCCATCTCTAAAAAATAAAATAATAAATTATCTGGGCCTGGTGGCATGTACCTGTAGTCTCAGGTACTTGAGAGGCTGAGGTGGGAAGATCGCTTAAGCCCAGGCATTAGAGGTTGCAGTAAGTTATGTTTGCACCACTGCACTCCAGCCTCAGCAATAGAGTTAGACATCCATCTCTAAAAGAAATTAATAAATAAATAAGTAGAAAGTAAGTTAATTAAAACAGTAAGCTTTGGCTGGGCGCAGTGGCTCACACCTGTAATCCCAGCAATTTCAGAGGCTAAGGCAGGCAGATCACCTAAAGTTGCAAGTTTGAGACCAGCCTGACTAACATGGAGAAACCCCGTCTCTACTAAAAATATAAAAATTAGCTGGACATGGTGTCACATGCCTGTAATCCTAGCTACTAGGGAGACTGAGACAGGAGAATCACTTCAACCCAGGAGACAGAGGTTGCAGTGAGCCAAGATCACACCATTGCATTGCAGCTTGGGCAACAAGAGCAAAACTCTGCCTCAAAAAAATAAAAAATAAAAAAACAGTAAGCTTTAATGTGAATGGGATATGTATGTGTATGTTATATATAAATATTTACTATATGTTATATTATATAGCATTACATATATATACATTGTCTTAATTCTCCTCAGTAATTAATGTTATTTCTATCATAGTCAAGGTTTCAGATGTATACATCCTCAAGGATATCCTAGTTTAGTTAAGTAATAAATTTAGGTGTAATCCCAACTCAGTAGCAATTAACAAGCCTAGTGCCCAGATTGTTGTCTTGAAATATTATTTCTCTCAAACAAAATATTTTGAAGAAATGACTGATTCTAGATTTAGGGCAAAAAAATGTATATATATAAGATGAGGCTGAAAATTCTTATAATTTCAGATAGTATAGAAGCTGGTAAAGAAAGCTAGGGTCATTTTAAAAGGACTTAAGAGCCAACTTGAAGAGACCCTCATTGGCCAATATATATGGACTTTGGCAATAACAATGACAAATGATTAAATTCCATGCAATATGCTTAAATTCACAAATTATACTGGCATTTCAAAAGAATATGTCACCTTTGTAAAATAATAGGGAAACAATTTATTAGCTTAAAAACTGATAAAAGGAAAGAATCAACACTATACCTGTCTTTCCTTTATGTACTGTACTATTGGATGGCCAAATAGCTAATGAGGGAAAATTTATTTTTATAAAAATGTCCAGCCGGGTACAATGGCTCACGCCTATAATTCTAGCACTTTGGGAGGCTGAGGCAGGTGGATCACCTGAGGTTAGGAGTTCGAGACCAACATGGCAAAAACCCATCTTTACTAAAAAATACAAAAAAAA
>NW_016107642.1:426201-441158 GCF_001604975.1 Cebus imitator
ATATATATATATATATATATATATATATATATATATATATATCTCAAGAAATATTGAATAAGTCACATTATTTGAATATGTCCATTTGCAATATGATTGATATAGAAATTAAGTATTAATGACTTTGTGAGAGACTAGAATACACCAATTATGGATTGTTGAGTTGAAAGCAATTTGGAAGAGGTTCAGGAAAGCTCTCTGCTCTCCCCTAGTTTTTCTAAAAGAAGGGCTTAGGTTTACAAAGATAAGTTACATATTTCCTTCCCTTCTACCAGGAAGAACAAAGGTTAGTATTGAGGAAAACTTTATACCCTTATCATCTAGAGATGATACCAGAGGAACTTACATTAACAAACATTTTTAAACTAGCATTTATCTGCTATTTATTTGCCTGTCCACAAGTTGCCGCCCCAAGAGACTCAAAGTATTTTTCTACTGTTTTATCACTTCTTTAAAAAGGTAACTTTTTGTCAAAGATGCTATATTAGCTGGAATTCAAAACCACTTATTCAAGAACTATTCATTTCCTGGGTGCCTACCATATATGTATACATGAAATATAGATGTCAATAAACTTCTTTGTTTTTCTTTTGTTAACATGTCTTTTGTTACAGTGGTTCATTCCAACTGAGAACCTCTGAGGGCTGAAGAACAATTATTCTTCTTTTCCTATAAATGGCAACATTATAACCAGATATTTTGTAACTTGTTTACTTTTGCCATACACTACCTATTCACTTGCCAAATGGATCAAATCTGAGTCTAATCCACCTCTGGATCCAGCTGCCAATTTGCAATAAATTCAAAAGACAGAGAAACATGCTGAAGATCATGAGCATTTAATAGTAAAATCAAGACTATTGAATACATTAAGTCTCATACATCAAATTGCCTGGATTCCCTGATGATAAATTATAAGAAATGAATGTGCTAGAGAACTTTATAGTCTTTTAAATTTTTTTCTCATTTGTCATTCTAAAACTTATTCCATTTATATATTAGTGATGTAAACACTTTTTCTAAAATTCTCCAATCTGTGATATCGGTGGATTCTCTAGCCACCTTTATTGAATATTAAGGGCTTCCTTTCAATTCGTTTTAATCATCAGATGTTATCATATTAAAATATTTCGTTAATTTTATGTTTCTCTTCAAAGAACTTTATATACCCCTATTTCAGATTATATTGTTAGGGCTAGTTCACTCTCAAACACCATCTGCTTTTCATAAGTACTTTGATCTTCTCTGCTCCTGAGTGCTAATGCCATCCATTGGTCTTTTCCTGATGGAGAACCTGGGAGAATTAAGATCACTTAGTCCAATTCATAGCAAACGTACTATTGCTATGATCTGAATGCTTGCCCCTCTCCAATTCATATGTTGAAACTTAATCCTTAATTTGGTGGTATTAAGCAGTGGGGATATTGGAAAGTGATTAGGTCATGAGGTCTCTGCCCTTATAAATGAGATTATTGCCTTTATAAATGAAGCCTAAGGGAGTTTATTCACCCCTTCTACCATGTGAGGGGATATAGAAGGTATCATCTATGAAGAAGTGGGTCCTCACCAGAGACTAAATCTGAGACTGAGAAGTCCATGATCATGGCACCAAACACGGTACCTTAATTTTGAACTTCTCAGCCTCCAGAACTGTGAACAATAGGTTTCCATTGTTTATAAATTACTTATGTAGAAAATAACATATATTGTGGTCCACTTTCAAGACAGTGTGCCTCGAACAAGCTTGGTCCTGTGAACTAAGGAAGAAGAGGATACACTAGGCCCCTGCCTTAATAGCCAGTGCCTGTTAGTCTAGGCCCTTTAGTTATCTCACCCAAAGCAAAGGGTTTAGCTTGGAATGAAAGTTTACTAGCTTGCAAAATATCTCACGTTATCTATTCTTAACAGCTTGCCTAACCACCTGGGTCATAGAACAAATAGTTGAAGAGCCCACAAGCTGATTATGATTACAATGCATTATGGGCTGCAACAAAATGCAGGGACAAGACCCTAAAGAAGATACCTAAAGCCCCAACTCAATGACCAGTAAGGACAAAGAAAAGAAACTTATGCAATGTCTGGGAAGATTGTAACCCTATAGTTCTCAGCCTAGGAGGAACTGAGGGAGGGACTTGCTCACTAGGGGATAAATTGCTTTTTATAACCATACTAGGTATGCCTATTCACCAGACACCGGATCTTGCAAAGACCATCATTAAAAGTCTTGCTTCCACTATTTTCCACATCTCTGTGTCCATTCTTTGGGTTTCCATGGGTGAGTGTGTTTTGCAAACCCAGACTAGGCTATTTTGTTATAGCGACCTGAATAGACTAGGACAACTATATAAAGGCATGATCCAAGTAAAGTTTACTTCTATACTAAAGAAATTGTTATGTGTTAACTCAGAATTTTATTGCGTTTTATCAATAGCCATTGCAAAACTGATTGTGTAAGAAGTAGATTTAACATAATATTTAAAAGAAGAATCAAGATTGACATATGACAAAAACATGTTTTGGTAAGAAAAACTAAGAAATATTTCAGTTTTGTTTCCATATATGGAATTATCAGCTGAATCTGTCTCTACTATATGTAAAATATAAAAATTCTGATTTTTAAAGTGGTAAAATATAAAAATTCTGACTTTCAAAGTGGCAAGTGAAAATTGAGAAACTTTTGGTAGCAAAATTTATGTATGTGACAGACTAAAAATAGCAAGTTTCCTGATATTATTCTCAAATAGATGCAAGTTAAAAATAAACTTCAAGTATATCTGATGAATTTTCTGCTACAGTTCCAAATACATCCCCTATTGAGGTGAAGGTAAAAATGGCATTGTCTCAGGTCATCTTGGGTATTTAAATGACAAAGGGAGAACTATCTACTTATCCTTGGCTTTGAATGTGATTCTGAATCATATTGCTGAAGGATTTTATATGAGCTAAGAAAAATAAAACTCATAGAATAGTGGGATTTTCCCTTTTATTTTCTCATACCATTCATTTGAAAATGTTTCTTTTTTAAAAAGTCAGTTTATTAAACATACTTTCTTGACTATCCTGCAGCATGGATTAAAATGAGCTGCTTGAGAGAGGTAGCATGAAATGATGGAAACAAAAGGAGCTTGAAGTCAAGCTGAACTAAACTGAATCCTGTCTCCTGTGTGCCTTAGGCAAGTTACTTAACCCATTGTATCTGTTTTCTCACTGTTAAAAGAGGCATTGCAAATTTATTGCATGTAAAATACCTACCAAGGCAGCTCACATATTAGGTGCTTAATAAATTATAGTTACTATTGCCTTTGTTTTGCGCAATTTGCCTTTAACATAAAAAAAGAGATACATCTGAGATAGTTTCAGCTTTTAAATTGTACCAGCAAATGGCAATTACTTGTCAAAATTGCTTCATTTAGTCTTTCTTCAATCATCTCTTCTTTCTGCAATCATCAGAATAAAACACAACTATCGATTGCTGCAAATAGCACTCATAAACAAAAAGAATACAAAAAATCATGCAACTGGGAGACTATTATAGCTAAATAATACAATAGTGTGTTTCCTTTCTCCCTTTGGGTACAAACTGCTTTTTCTTCTTTGTGAAAATCTGGGCTTCCTCTCCGATTCTGAAAACCTTAAAGATTATGATCACAGGCTGCTTATGGATTTCAATATTTATTATTAATAACATACTTGCAATAATAACTTTTTGACCTTTTTATAACTGAATATATGTGTTTGCATGTGTTAATATAAATAAGATATTCATTAGTTTTGCTGAAATGAATTAAGTAAGGACAGTGAATTAAGGAGACACAATCAAATAAAATAAAAAATTACCTTTTAGAGCTAAAAAAGGATATATTTAAAATATATTGCCATATATATTAACTATTCAAGTGTATCCTCTACCTTTGAAAGAATGAGTTATCTATCATTAAAAGTTATCAGAGGTTTACGATAAAATTCTGGAGTATTTTCAGAGTTTGATAAATTCCATACCTTCACTTTAAAACCATTAAGAAAGAATAAGGCATGATTTAATAAAATGCTTCTTTGGATGGTTAGGAGAGAGGAAATCTTAATTTCTGATCATGCACAATTTTTTTCTAGAATTTCCAATGTGAAAATAAAAGCCATTCTTTGGAAAAGGCACTTACAGTACCTCAAAGGCACTAATTATCTAAAATTTGCAAGAATTAAGAACGCATCTAGATGTCAAGTTGCTATCAGGTGCTACAAACTATCTTTCATACTGTTAACAAAAGAACAATTTTTATGATATGCATTTTTCTTGTTGTTTGGAAAAGTTGTACCATTCTGCAAAAGAAAAGAATCAAATAATCTTTTCTAAACTTTTGCAGTTGGTATTGAAGAAGTGTGACTAGCAATCTCATCCTTAAAATCTACATATTGAAATTAAACAAACATATCTGGTAATATTTTTTGTTTGTTGTTTCATTTTTTGCTTTACCTGAGGTTACAGAAGATTGTTCACCTCCTGCTTGTTACACTTTGTGGCTCTTCAGTTCTTTGAATTATAAAGTCTCTGACCCGATAGTAACACTTAAAAAAAAAAAAAAAAGGCCCAAGACTTCTGCCACGATGGCCAAATAGGAACAGCTCCGGATTGTAGTTCCCAGCAAGAGGGATGCAGAAGGCAAGTGATCTTCACATTTCCAACCGAGGAGCCAGGTTAATCTCAATGGGACTGGTTGGACTGTGGGTGTAACCCAAGTAGGGCAAACCAAAGCAGGGTGGGGTGCTGCCTCACCCGGGAAGTACAATGGGCCAGAGGGCACTTCCTTCTACCCAATGGAGGCCATCGGGGACATCTGGCCAGTTCTCATGCAGTGCTTCTCCTGCAGTCTTTGCAGCCTACAGAGCAGAAGATCCCTGCATGCCTATGGGCGCCACTGGTTTCCAGGGCAAATCTGGGCAGTGGATTCAGCAGGTGCTGTGAGTTCACAGCACAAATCTGAGCAGCCATTTTCACTGGTGCCTGGAGCACCTGCGAGACAGAGTCACCTATACACCTGAGAGAAAGGGGTCTGAAGGCGAGGAGCCAGGTGATCTGGCTTCGCAGGTCCCACCCCCACGAAGACCAGCAAACTGAATCCCACTGGCTTGGAATTTTTGCAGCCAGCACAGCAGTTTGAGCTCAACCAGGGACAATTAAGCTCCATGGGGGGAGAGGTGTCCACCATTACCAAGCAGCTCTAATCTTACCTGTGTAAACAAAAGCACAAAGAAGTTTACACAGCAGCTGGGGGGAGCCCACAGCAGCTCAACAACACCTGTGCAGGTAGATTGTGACTAGAATTCCTCCATGCTGGGCAGAGCATTTCTGAAAAAGGGCAGCAGCCTGTCAGGGACTTATGAATAAAGCCACACCTTCCTGAGACAGAGCACCTGGGAAAAGGAGCGGTTGTGAGCTCTGCTGCAGCAGACTTAAATGTCCCTGCCCAGCAGCTCTGAAGGAAGCAACAGAGTTCACAGCATAGCACTTGAGCTCTGACAAGGGACAGACTGCCTCCTCAAGCAGCTCCCTGACGCCTATATATCCAAAGCGTCATCTCATAGAGGAGAGTTCTGGCTGACGTCTGGCTGGTACCCTTCTGGGATGAAGATACCAGAGGAAGGCACAGGAAGCAATCATTGCTGTTCTGCACCCCACATGGGTGATTCCCAGGTAAGCAGGGTCTGGAGTGGACCTCCAGCAGTCCTGCAACAGAGGGGCCTGACTTTTAGAAGGAAAACTAAAAAGCAGAAAGAAATAACTTCACCATAAACAAAAAGGGCGTCCATTCAGAGACCCCATTCAGAGACCCCATCCAAAAGTCACCAACTACAAAGACAACAGGTAGATAAATCCACAAAGATGGGAAGAAACCAGCACAAAAAGGATGAAAACACCAAAAACCAGAATGCCTCCTCCACCAAGAGATCACAACTCTTCACCAGCAAGGGAACAAAGCTGGATGGAGAATGAGGCTGATGAATTGACAGAAACAGGCTTCAGAAGATGGGTAATAACAAACTTCTCTGAGCTAAAAGAACATGTTCTAACCCAATGCAAAGAAACTAAGAACCTTGAAAAAAGGTTTGACAAAATGCTAATGAGAATAAACGGCTTAGAGAAGAATATAAATGACTTGATGGAGCTGAAAAACACAACATGAGAACTTCATGAAGCATACACAAGTTTCAGCAGCCGAATTGACCAAGCAGAAGAAAGGATATCAGAGATTGAAGATCAGCTCAATGAAATAAAATGAGAAGACAAGCTTAGAGAAAAAAGAAGGAAAAGAAATAAACAAAGCCTCCAGGAAATATAGGATTGTGTGAAAAGACCTAATCTACATTTGATAGGAGTACCTGAATGTGACAGAGAAAATGAATCCAAGCTGGAAAATACTCTTCAAGATATTATCCAGGAGAACTTCCCCAACCTAGGAAGGCAGGACAACATTCAAGTCCAGGAAATACAGAGAACACCATAAAGATATTCCTTAAGAAGAGCAACCCCAAGGCGCATAATTGTCAGATTCACCAGGGTTGAAGTGAAGGAAAAAATGCTAAGGGTAGCCAGAGAGAAAGGTCGGGATACTTACAAAGGGAAGCCCATCAGACTCATAGTGGATCTATCAGCAGAAACCCTACAAGCCAGAAGAGAGTGGGGGCCAATATTCAACATCATTAAAGGAAAGAACTTTCAAACTAGAATTTCATATCCAGCCAAACTAAACTTCATAAACGAAGGAGAAATAAAATCTGTTATGAACAAGCAATTGCTGAGAGATTTTGTCACTACCAGGCCTGCTTTACAAGAGCTCCTGAAAGAAGCATTAAACATAGAAAGGGACAACCAGTACCAGCCACGCCAAAAACATATCAAATCGTAAAGAGCATCAACACAATGAAGAAACTCCGTCAACTAACGGTCAAAACAGCCAGCTAGCATCAAAATGGCAGGATCAAATTCATGCATAATGATATTAACCTTAAATGTAAATGGGTGAATGCCACAATCAAAAGACATAGATTGGCAAATTGGATAGAAAGGGAAAACCCATCAGTGTGCTGTATTCAGGAAACCCATCTTATGTGCAAGGACACACATAGGCTCAAAATAAAGTGATGGAGGAAGATTTACCAAGCAAATTGAGAACCAAAAAAAAAGCAGGAGTTGCAATCCTAGTCTCTGATAAAATGGACTTCAAACCAACAAAGATCAAAAGAGACAAGGGTATTACATAATGGTAAAAGGATCAATGCAACAAGAAGGGATAAGTATCCTAAATATATACGCACCAAATACAGGAGCACCCAGATACATAAAGCAAGTTCTTAACGACCTATAAAGAGACTTAGACTCCCACACAATAATAGTGGGAGACTTTAATACTCCACTGTCAATATTAGATCAAAGATCAACAAGACAGAATATTAACAAGGATATCCAGTACTTGAACTCATATCTGAACCAAGCAAATCTAATAGACATCTATAGAACTCTCCACCCCAAACCACGGAATATACATTCTTCTCAGCACCACATCGCACCTACTCTAATATTGACCACATAATTGGAAGTAAATCACTCCTCAGCAAATGCAAAAGAATGGAAATCATAACAGTCTCTCAGACCACAGTGCAATCAAATTAGAACTCAAGATTAAGAAACTAAGTCAGAATGACACAACTTCATGGAAACTGAACAGCTGGCTCTTGAATGTTGACTGGATAAACAATGAAATGAAGGCAGAAATAAAGATGTTCTTCAAAACCAATGAGTACGAAGACACAACGTACCAGAATCTCTGGGACACATTTAAAGCAGTGTCTAGAGGAAAATTTACAGCAACAAATGCCCACATGAAAAGCAAGGAAAGATCTAAAATCCATACCCTATCATCAAAATTGAAAGAGTTAGAGGAGCAAGATCAAAAAACTCAAACGCTAGCAGAAGACAAGAAATAACTAAGATCAGAGCAGAACTGAAGGAGATAGAGGCACAAAAAACCATTCAAAAAATCAATAAATCCAGGAGCTGTTTTTTTTTAAAAGATCAACAAAGTACACAGACTGCTAGCCAGATTAATAAAAAAGAAAAGAAAGAAGAATCAAATAGATGCAACAAAAATGATAAAGGAGATATCACCACCAATTTCACAGAAATACAAACTACCATCAGAGATTACTATGAAAAACTCTATGCAAATAAACCAGTAAACTTGGAAGAAATAGATAAATTTCTGAACACTTGCACCCTCCCAAACCTAAATCAGGAAGAAGTTGAAACCCTAAATAGACCAATAACAAGGGCTGAAGTTGAGGTAGCCATTAAGAGCCTACCAACAAAAGAAAGCCCAGGTCCAGATGGGTTCACAGCTGAATTCTACTAGATGTACAAAGAGGAGCTAGTACCACTCCTTCTGAAACTATTCCAAACAATACAAAAAGATGGAATCCTTTCCAAATCATTTTATGAGACCAACATCATCCTGATACCAAAACCTGGCAGACACTCAATAAAAAAAGAAAACTTCAGGCCAATATCCATGATGAACATAGATGCAAAAATCTTCAATAAAATACTAGCAAACTGATTGCAACAGCACATCCAAAAGCTCATCCATCACAATCAAGTAGGCTTTCTCCTGGGGATGCAAGGCTGGTTCAACATATGCAAGTCTATAAATGTAGTCCACCACATAAACACAAAACCAAAGACAAAAACCACATGATCATCTCAATAGATGCAGAGAAGGCCTTCAAGAAAATTTAACAGCTCTTTATGTTAAAATCTCTCAATAAACTGGGTATCGGTGGAATGTATCTCAAAATAATAAGCAATTTTCAACAAAACCACAGCCAATATCATACTGAATGGACAAAAACTGGAAGCACTCCCTTTGAAATCTGGCACTAGACAAGGATGTCCTCTCTCACCACTCCTATTCAATACAGTGTTGGAAGTTCTAGCCAGAGCAATAAGGCAAGAAAAACAAATAAAGCGTATTCAATTAGGAAAGGAGGATGTCAAATTGTCTCTATTTGCAGATAACATGATTGTATATTTAGAAGACCTCATTGTCTCAGCCCAAAATCTCCTTAAACTGATAAGCAAATTCAGCAAAGTCTCAGATACAGAATCAATGTACAGAAATCACAAGCATTCCTATACACCAATAACAGACTAAAAGAGAACCAAATCAAGAGTGAACTCCCATTCACAATTGCTACAAAGAGAATAAAACGCCAAGGAATATAGATAATAAAGGATGTAAAAGACCTCTTCAAGGAGAACTATGAACCACTGCTCAAGGAAATAAGAGAGGACACAAACAGATGGAGAAACATTCCATGCTAATGGTTAGGAAGAATCAATATTGTGAAAATGGCAATACTGCCCAAAGTAATTTATAGATTCAATGCTATCCCCATCAAGCTACCTATGACCCTCTTCACAGAACTGGAAGAATTCACCTTAAACTTCATATGGAACCAAAAGAGAGCCCACATAGCCAAGATAATCCTAAGCAAAAAGAACAAAGCTGAAGGCATCACGCTACCTGACTTCAAACCATACTACAAGGCTACAGTAATCAAAACAGCATGGTACTGGTACCAAAACAGAGATGCAGGCCAATGGAACAGAACAGAGGCCTCAGAGGCAACTCCACACATCTACAACCATCTGATATTTTACAAACCTCACGAAAACAAGCAATGGGGAAAGGATTCCCTGTTTAATAAATGGTGTTGGGATAACTGGATAGCCATGTGCAGAAAACAGAAAGTGGACCCCTTCCTGACACCTTACACTAAAATTAACTCCATATGGGTTAAAGACTTAAACACAGTACCTAACACCATAAAAACCCTAGAAGAAAATCTAGGCAAAACCATTCAGGACATAGGCATAGGCAGGGACTTCATGACTAAAACACCAAAAGCATTGGCAACAAAAGCCAAAATAGACAACTGGGACCTAATTAAACTCCATACCTTCTGTACAGCAAAAGAAACAATCATTAGAGTGAACAGCAACCAACAGAATGGGAAAAAAATTTTGCAATCTACCCATCTGACAAAGGGCTAATATCCAGAATCTGCAAAGAACTAAAATAGATTTACAATAAACTAACAAACAAACCCATTCGAAACTGGGTGAAGGGCATGAACAGACACTTTTCAAAAGAAGAAGACATATATGAGGCCAACAAACATATGAAAAAATGCTCATCCTCACTGGTCATTAGAGAAATGCAAATCAAAACCACATTGAGATACCACCTCACGCCGGTTAAATTGGTGATCATTAAAAAATCTGGAGACATCAGATGCTGGGGAGGATATGGAGAAATAGGAACACTTTTACACTTTGGTGCGAGTGTTAATTAGTTCAACCATTGTGGAAGACAGTGTGGCAATTCGTCAAGGACCTAGAAATAGAAATTCCATTTGACCCAGCAATCCCATTACTGGGTATATATCCAAAGTATTATAAATTGTTCTATTATAAAGACATGCACATGTATGTTCATTGTGGCACTGTTTGCAATAGCAAAGATCTGGAACCAACCCAAATCCCCACTGATGATAGACTGGACAAGGAAAATGTGGCACATTTACACCATGGAATACTATGCAGCCATAAAAAATGATGAGTTCATGTCCTTTGTAGGGACATGGATGAATCTGGAAACCATCATTCTCAGCAAACTGACACAAGAACAGAAAATCAAACACCACATGTTTTCACTCATAGGTGGGTATTGAACAAAGAGAACACATGGACACATGGAGGGGAGTATCACACACTGAGGTCTATCGGGGGGAACTAGAGGAAGGGCAGCGACGAGTAGGGAGGTTGGGGAGGGATAACATGGGGAGAAATGCCAGATGTAGGTGACAGGGGAATGGAGGCAGCAAACCACATTGTCATGTATTTACTTATGCAACAATCCTGCATGATCTGCACATGTACCCCAGAACCTAAAGTGTAATTAAAAAAAAAAAAAAATATATATATATATATATATATATGTGTGTGTGTGTGTGTGTGTGTGTGTGTGTGTACACATATATATACATATATATATATAGTAAAAAGAAAAGTTAATGCAAGATGGATTAAAAGCTTAAATATAAGTCCTCAAACTCTAAGAATCCTAGAGGAATACCTAGGAAATACAATTCTGGACATTATCCTTGGGGAATAATTTATGAGTAAGTCCTCAAAAGCAATTGTCACAAAGACAAAATTTGGCAAGTGGGATCTAATTAAACTAAAGAGCTTCTGCACAAGAAAAGAAACTATAAACAAAGTAAGTAAAGAAATAAAGAAACTACACAATAGGAAAGATAAGCAAACTATGCATCTGAGCAAAGACTGAATACCCAGAATCTATAAAGAAGTTAATAATTCAGCAAAAGAACACCTAATGGTCTAATTAAAAAGTGGCAAAAGACATAGACAAATACTTCTCAAAAGCAGACACACAAGTTTCCTACAAAGACATGAAAAATGATCAATATCATTAATTACCATGGAAATGCAAATCAAAACTACAGTGAGATAACATCTAATACCAGTTGGAATGGCTATTATAAAAAGTGAGAAAATAACAGGCTTTTCCAAAGTTGTGGAATAAAAGGAATTTCTTACAATGTTCATGGAAATGTAAGTCAATTCGACCTCTGTAAAAAGCAATTTGGAGATTTATTAAATAATAATAGAATAATTCAACCCAGCAATTTCACTACTGGATATATATTCATAAGAAAATGAATCTTTCTTATCAAAACACATGTGCTCCCTGTACTCATTTGTTCATTGCAGCAATGTTCACAATAGCAAAGAGATGAAATCAACTTAGATGCTCATCAACAGTGAATTGGATAAAGAAAATGTGGTACATATACTCAACAGCAATGGAGAAGAATGAAATTATTCAGTTTATGCCCAAAGGAAAAGAAATTATTCTCCACCAAAAACAAAACAAAACAAAAACCTGTAGACTTGTAAGTTAATCTCTGCACTATTCACAATAGCAAAGATAGGGAACTAACCCAGGTGCCCATCAATAGCAGGTTGGATAAAGAAAATGTGGTACATATATACCATGGAATATTATGTAGCCATAAAAAATAATGAAATCATGTACTTTGCTGCAACATAGATGCAGTTGGAGGCCATAATCTTCAGCAAATTAACTCAGGAACAGAAAACCAAATACCACATATTATCTCTTACAGGTGGGAGGTTAATATTCACCACATGTAGACATAAATATGGGAAAAACAGACACTGAAGACTACTAGACCAGGCAGGAAGTAAGAAAGCTGTGGGTTGAAAAACTACCTATTGGCTTACTACCTGCATGATGGGATCCATAACTCAAACCTCAGCATCACACAATATCCCCATAAAACAAACTTGCACATATACCTCCTTTATCTAAAATAAAAGTATAATGTTTTAAAGAATATATTCTGGCATGGGCTTTATAACATTTATAGTAAAAGGTACTTTAATGATACTGTTTGAGAAAGGACCAGAGAAACCTATACTCTGAATTTATTTAAAATATTTCAGTGTTTAAAAACTACCTATTGGGTATTATGCTGATTATGTGGGCGACTAAATTGTCTGTATACACAATTCCCATGAGATGCAATTTACTCATGTGACAAACCTGCACATATATTCCTCACACCTAAAATAAAAGTTGTAAAGAAAATATAAGCAAGAAAATTTTGGGTTACTTTTACTTGTCACAGAATCTTAAATTACTTATGCAAGATAAATGTTACATTAAAGAGTTAAATGACATAAATATTGGCTGTATAGCTAGCAATTTTATAGAATATCATGGGCTAGAAAGACATGCAGGCTTCTATTAGAATATAAAATTTCTTATCTCTAAAATAAAATGTCTCTTGCATAGTACTAACCCTGAAGCTAAACTCTCACTATCTGTGAATTAGTTAATATAGTAGGAAAATGGATCTGGATGTTGCTACAGCTTTAAATCTTAATTCAGCATACAGTGAGTAATTAAGAAAGAAGAGAGTTCACAGTATTACAATAATACGTTCTATAAGCTTAAAGACCATCTGCCTTTTGTTTATGGAGAATTACTTAAATAACACATAGAGGTTATTGTTAAAAATCAAGCATTTAATTTGCTAAATTCTGTTTAAACTTGGGTAAAAATCTGGAAATGTCCTAGGATTTAAAAAGGTACTAATATTCTGCATGTTACTCCTTCCACCTTTCTGAGCTTTAGAGTACCACAAATTAAGAGTAATCTACATCTGATGTATAATTTTTTAAGGTCTTTTGTGGTCTAACATTCAATATGGTTTTAGTATGAGGTTTTTAGAATATAAGAAGAAAATATAAATTATAGTCTATAAGCAAAAACTGATGTTCACAGTTCATTTCTGCCTCTTTGTAAACTAATCAACCTTCTTTGCATTAACGAAGACAACGTTTATAAGACCCCTTTAAGAACAATTGAAGTAGCTTGAAAGTTTCACTATTTGTGTCACAATCAGGTTTAGTCATTAAATGTTCCAGTACATTAGCTGAGAGTCATAACAAAATAAGCATGTTTTTCAAATGAGCCTAGAAGACACCTTACAAATGATGTGACAGGATAAACCTACAGGAGGAATAAATATTCTCAAGCATTTGTCCTCAAATGTGGTTGTCATATTACAATCACCTGATAAGCTTGTTAAATATACAGATTTGTAGGATCCGGCATAAAATATTTTATTCCATTGTTTTAGAAGTAGAGACTGAGAATCAGTAACTTGTGCTGAAGGTGATTCTGATGTGGGCAGTATATTGAGTACTCATGAATACCATTGATATGGAGCCTATTTGCAGTGACAGAGTAGAGACACCTGACCAATACCATAAGGGTAGGATGAGGACACTGGCTATCCTTTAAATAGAAATAAAAGATATACTCCAAATACAGTTAATAAAACACTATTTACTAATGTATAGTGTTTCTCCAGGACTTATTGAGAAAACACTATGGAAACAGAAATGAGTTACTCTTATTTTTTTCTGAATATTTAGGGAAGAATGTGACATACTTATGCCATGTCTTATATTACCCCAAAACTAAAGAGTTAGAAAAATCTATCCAGGAGTGATAGAGAAAACAGCATGGAAACAGCAATGAGATACTCTTATTCCCTATTCTTTATCTTTAGGGAAGGATTGAAATATTTATGCCATGTCTTCTATTACCACAAAATTAAGAGATAGAAAAATTGATAGTAAATTATTCTCTGAAATCTTGTAGTGTTATAACAAGAGTAATAATAACAAAACTCCTAAAAATAATCTTTATGTATCAGTCACATTGTGAACTGCTCCATATAGATTAACGAAGTCCATCTTGCAACAACTCTATGCGATGAATGCTACAAAACTAGCATCTGTTGACCCTATCATTCTTTACTGAAACAAAAGCAGACTTTATTCAGGAAATATGTTATATTCCCACAACTGTCTCCAGGTACACCCACCATAATCTGCACCCATTGCCTCTTATTTCTGTCTTGCTACAATGGAAAAAGTAGTGCTCCTATCAAAGGTGTTTTTCTATCTGTATAAGTTTATGTACCAAAATTCAATGTCTTCATTTTATTTCTGGATTTTATCTCTTCTCACTTTCTCAAGGAGGTTGCTCCTTTAGTTATCATTTCTGTCATGCATCACTAATGTCTTCATGTCTGCATGTTCTGGAATCTTGCATCCCAAAATGAACTTTCCTTTGACCATGCATCTAGCAAATTTCTCTTCTCTCTGCTCTGCTTCACTACTAGATTTCTCAAAAGACAAATTATACTACATTCACTTTCTATGTACTTTTCTATGTCCTACTATCTGGCTTTTGTCTCATCTTGCTACATGGTGGCAGGTG
>NW_016107642.1:441224-454238 GCF_001604975.1 Cebus imitator
AGCCAAGATCGTGTCACTGCACTCCAGCTTCTGCAACAAAATGAGACTTTGCCTCAATCAATAAAAAATAAATAAATAAATAACTGAATATCACTGATAATACTGAACTTTCCATTTTATTTTTTTTAACTTTTACTTTCATTCTCAATTCTGCATTAGCCCCGATAATCAAAAGCTCATGGTAAAAATTTTCATCCTGATAGCAATGTGAGGGATCAAAACAGGATTGGAGGTCTTACAAAGCCTCGTTCACAGATAATTATTAGTTTTGGCCTATCTGATGTTTCCCAGGAAGACTACACTTGAAAAGTTGTACTATTTCACCTGACTTAGATTCAGCCAGTGCAAAAAGCCTTTCTGTGGAAAAGTGTTTAAAACAATCATGAGCAAATATTTCAACTTCATCATTTCTTGAGACAATGGATAGTTGTTGAGGCAAAAAATGGACCAGTAAAAATATTAAAATGAGAAGGTAAGAAAAAAGATGTTCATAGGGCTTTGAAAAGCTTCATCAGAGGATGGCTGGTGCAAGACAGCAGAATAGAATACTCCACAGATCATGCCTCCTACCCTGCAAAGACACCAATTTAACAAGTATCTACACAAAAAAAGTACCTTCGTAGGAACCAAATATCAGGTGAGCACTCACAGTACTTGGTTCTAACTTCTGATTACTGAAAGAGGCTCTGTAAAGGGTAGAAGAGGCACTCTTCAATAGGATGACTCCTTTCCCATCCCCTGGCAGCAGTGGCATGCCACAGAAGGCATTCCTGTGCTCTAGGGAGGAAAGGATAACAGTTGTGAGGCACTGAAACAACCACTGCCCTTTTATAGCAGAAAGAAAAACTGGACCAAATTCAGTTGACATGCATCCACAGAGAGAGGATTTAAACCAACCCGGACCAGAGGGGAATCAATAGCAGCAGTTGTAACCTGAGTTCCTGGAAGCCTTACCACAGTAAGCTAAAGTGCTCAGGGGAACATAATTAACTGGAAAGGGTGTCTAAACAACAAACACTGTATTTCATAGGAGTTACCTACTGCTGAACTGTGCCAAGAGCCAGAAGACTGGGGTGGGTGTTGTGTTCTCTACTGGGATACCAGCTGCGGTGGCTAAAGAAGTGCTGGCATTACTCCTCACCTAACCCAAGGTTGCACAAATTGTCACACCAAAGAGATACCTTTCTTCTGCTTGAGAAGAAGAGAGGAAAGCATTGGGAAGGCTTTGTCTTGCATTCTAGATGCCAGCTCATCCATACAAGATAGAGCATTGATCAGAGTTGTGAGGCCCCTATTCCAGGACCTACCTTGGAGAGGACATTTCTAGAACACCCTCAGCCAGAAAGAAGCCTGCTTCCTTGAAGAGAAGGACTTAGTCTTGGCAGAATTAATCACCAGCTAACTGAAGAGTGCTTGCCTCCTGAAATACCCAGTTACTACACCAAGGACCTTGAGTTAGACTCTAAGACTTGATTGCTTCAGTTGAGACTCAGCACATTACCAGCTGTGTTGGCTATGGATCAAGGCTCTTTATGATTGACAAAAGTGGAGAGAAAAATAAAGAGGACTTTAAGCTGCACCCTAGGTACTAGCTCAGCCACAGTAGGATAGAGCACCAAGGTTCTTTGGATCCTTGCTTCCGGGACTTGGCTCCTGGATGGCATTTCTGGACCTTCCTTGAGTCAGAGGGGGGCCCATTGCCTTGAAGAGTGAGTCCAAGACCAGGCAGTATTCACCACAAGTGACTGAAAAACTCTTGGGCCTTTAAGAAAACATTAGAGGTAGTCTGGCAGTACTCTCCATGGGCCTGTGGTGGGGTGGTCATGAGGTGAGTTTTCTCTGCATTTGTAAAGGGAAGGGAGAAGGGAGAGTGGAAAGGACTGAATCTTGCATTTTGAGTGCCAGCTAAGCCACAGTATATTAGAGTACCAGGTATATATGTCTATGGTTTTTATTATAGTTCCTAGCTTTCGGATGGTACCTCTGGACCTGCCTGGTGCCTGGAGAAACTCACCATCTCAAAGGGTAAAATGCAAACCTGGCTGGCTTTGCAACCTGCTGATTGTAAAACCCCAAGGTCTTCAATGAACATACACAGTAGCCAGGGAGTGGTTACAGTAGGCTTTAGGCAAGATCTAGTGCAGTGCAGGCATCAAGTCTGACCCAGTGCAGTCCTAGTATTGGTGGCGACAAGGGCCTTGTATAACCCCACCCCCAGATTCAGGTGGCTCATAATAGGAAGACCACATATGTTGGGGAGAAAGTAAAGGATGAGAACAAGAGTCCCTGCTTAGTAATCCAAAGAATTCTGCTAGATCTGATTCAAGAATCAAGGTGGTGTATCTATGAGTTTGCAAGAACCATGGCATTACTGGGCTTGGGGTGCCTTCTAAAACAGGTATAGCTAGAGCACAACACTCAAGTAATTTCAAATGCCTGAAAAGGCTTCACAAGGAGGAGAAACAATCTCAGACTGTGAAGACTGTAATAAACACCAAAATCTTTAAATGCACAGAAACAGGAATATCTATGAGTTTCAAGACGAACAAGAAATCACAATCTTACCAAATCAACTAAATATGTAGTCTTTCAGACAGAGAATTAAAAACAGCTGTGTTGAGTAAACTCAAAAGATTTTAATATAACACAGGAAAGATATACAGAATTCTATTAGATACATTTAACAAAGAGATTAAAATAGTTAATGAAGCAGAAACTCTGGAGCTGAATAATGGAATTATAATACTGAAGAATTCATCAAAGTATTTTAGTAGTGGAATTGATTAAGCAGAAGAAAGTATTAGTGAGATCAAAGACAGGCTATTTGAAAATACATAGAGGAGACACAAGGAAAAAAAAAGAATAAAAGAATGAAGCACACCTACAAGATCAAGAAAGTAGTCTTCAAAAGAGAAACCTGAAAGTTAATGGTCTCAAGAGGATACAGAGAAACAGATAGGGGTAGAAAGCTCACTCAAAATTTTAATAAAACATAACATCCTAAACCTAGAGAAAGATATCAATATCCATGTACAAAAAGGATATAGAACACTAACCAGATTTAATCTAAAGAAGACAATCTCAAGGCATTTAATAATTAAACTTGCAAAGGTCAAAGATAAATAAAGGATTCTAAAAGTACCAAGATAAAATAAAACAGTAACATACAATGAAGCTCCAATGCATCTTGCAGCTAACATTTTAGTGGAAACCTTGCACAAAAGGAGAGAATGGCATGATGTATTTAAAGTACTGAAGACAAAAAAAACAAAAAAAAAGGTTAACCTTGAATAGTATATCCAGCAAAAATATCTTTCCAACATAAAGGAGTAATAGACTTTTCAGGCAAACAAAATATTTTATTAACCCCAGAAGTGTCCTACAAGAAATGCTAAAGAGATCAATTCAATCAGAAGGAAAAGGACATTAATAAGCAACAAAAATTATCTGACAGTAGAAAATTCACTGGCAATAGTAAGCACAAAGAAAAACACCGAATATTATAACACAGCAACCACAGTGTGTGAATAACTCTTAAGTGGAAAGACTAAACAATTAACCAATCAAGAATTACCACAGCTATTTTACAAAACTGAGTTTAATAATATATAAAGAGAAACAACAAAAGGTTAAAAAGCAAGGGTATGAAATTAGAGTGTAGAGTTTTTATCAGAATTCTTTTGCTTGTTTGTTTTATTATGCACACAGAGTTAAGCTGTTATCAGCTTATAATAATGGACGATAAGAATATTTGCAAACATCATAGTAACCTCAAACAAAAAAATAATGTGAATACACAAAAAATTAAAAGCAAGAAACAAAATTTTATCATGAGAGAAAATCACTTTCAAAGAAAACAAAATAAAATTAAAATGGGAGAGAGAACCAAAACCCAATGAGAAATAACAAAATGGCAAGAGTAAGTTCTTACTTATCCATAATAACATTGCATGTAAATGGACTAAATTCTTTTATTAAAAGACATAGAGTGATTGAATGGATTAAAAAACAAGACCTAATGATCTGTTACAAGAAACAGAATTTACCTATAAAGACATGAGTAGTCTAAAAAAAAAGTGATGGAAAAACATATTCTTTGCCAATAGAAACCAAAAAGAGTAGGAATACATCCAAAAAGAGTAGGAATACATATGCTTACATCAGAAAAGGTAGATTTTAGTACAAATGCTATAGGAAGATACAAAGAAGGTTACTATATAATGATAAAGGATTCTAGTAGGAGGATATAACAACGATAAATATATATGCTCCAAAAACTGAAGCATCCAGATATATAAAGCAAATATCATTCAAGCTAAAGATAGAGATAGATCCAAATACAATAATAACTGGAGACTTCAGTACTCCACTTTCAGCATTAGGGAGATCTTCCAGACAAAATATCAGCAAATAAACATCAAATTAACCTGCATTATAGACCAAATGGACTTAATACACATTGACAGAAGATTTCATCCCAGTGCCAAAGAATACACATCCTTCTCAGCATATGGATTATTGCCAAAGATAGACCATCTATTAAGTCACAAAGCAAGTTTTAAAACTTTAAAAAATTTAAGTAATATTAAGCATCTTCCTTGACCACAATGGAAAAAAATTAGAAATCAATAACAAAAGGAATTTTGGAGACTATACAAATACATGGAAATTAGACAATGTGTTACTGAATGACCATGGAACAATGAAAAATTTAAGAAGGAAATTTTTAAATGTCTTGAAACAACTTATAAAGAAAACAGAACATACCAAAACTTATAGTATACAGCCAAAGCAGTACTAAGAAGGAAGTTTATAGCTATATGTGCCTACATAAAAAAAGAAGAAAAACTTCAAATGAACTACCAAATAATTAACCTTAAAGAAATAGAAAAGCAAGAACAAACGAAAACCAAAATTAGTAGAAGAAAAATCAGAGTACAATAAAAGACATTGAAATGAAGAAAACAGTACATATTTCAAATAAATAGTATTACAGATGAAAAATAAGACATTACAAAAAGTAGAGGAGGAGGGAGTATTTCCAAACTCATTCTATGAGGCCAGTGTTATCCTCATACAAAAAACAGATAAAGCAACAATGTTTAAAAAAAAAAAAAAAAAAAAAAAAAAAAAAAAAAAAAAAAAAAAAAAAAAAAAAAGAGGCCAGTCACAGTGGCTCATGCCTATAATCCCAGCACTTTGGGAGGCCAAAGTGGGTGGATCACTAGGTCAAGATATCGAGACCATGCTGGTCAACATGGTGAAACCCCGTCTCTACTAAAAATACAAAAAATTAGCTGGGCATGGTGGCACGTGCCTGTAATCCCAGCTACTNTCCCAGCTACTCGGGAGGCTGAGGTAGGAGAATTGCTTGAACCCAGGAAGCGGAGGTTGCGGTGAGCCGAGATCATGCCATTGCACTCCAGCCTGAGTAATAAGAGTGAAACTCCGTCTCAAAAAAAAAAAGAAAAAGAAAACTATATACCAGTATCAATGATGAATATTGAAGTAAAAAATCTCATCAAAATACTAGTAAGCCAGCCAGGCACAATGGCTCATGCCTATAATCCCAGCACTTTGGTAGGCCAAGCAGGGTTGATCACCTAAGGTCAGGAGTTTGAGACCAGCCTGGCCAACTTGATGAAACCCAGTCTCTACTAAAAATACAAAAATTAGCCAGACATGGTGGTGGGCACCTGTAATCCCAGCTACTCAGGAGGCTGAGGCACAAGAATTGCTTGAACCCAGGAGGCGGTGGTTGCAGTGAGCTGAGATGGTGCCATTACACTGTAGCCTGGGTAACAAGAGTGAAACTCCATCTCAAACAAACAAACAAACAAACAAAACCCCCTATAACTCTTTAAAGAGATCATGCGTCATTACCAAGCAAAGTTTATCCTAGGGATGTGATAATGGTTCAACATCTGCAAATCAATCCGTGTAATACATCATATCAACAGAATAAATAACAAAAAACATATGATTATTCCAATTGATGCTGAAAAACCATTAGGTAAAATTCAATATTATAATAAAACCCTTTAAAACACTGTGTAAAAGGAACATATCTCAACATAATAAAAGCCATATATGACAAGACCTACAGCTAATGTCATAATGAATGGGAAAAAAAAAACTGAAAGCCTTCCTCTAAGATGCGGAACATGACAAGGATGATTACTTTCTCCACTGTTATTGAACATAGTATTGAAAGTTCTAGCTAGAGCAGTCAGAACAGTGAAAGAAATGAAGGCCATCCAAACTGGAAAGGAAGAAGTTCAATTATTGTTTGCAGATGATGTGATCATTTATTTGGAAAAGCCTGAAGACTCCACCAAAATGCTATTAAAACAAAATATTGTCAAATTTAATTAAGTTGCAGGTTAGAAAATCAACATACAAGCACCAGTAGTATTTCTACAAACCAATAATGAAAAAGTTGAAAAAGTAATAAAAATGTTATTCCATTTATGACAGCCACAAATAAAATTAAATACCTAAGAATTAGGCAAATAAGTGAACTATCTCTGAAAAACAAAACAAAACAAAAACTATAAACACTAATTAGAGACATTGAAGAAGATACCAGAAAATGGAAACGTATTCCATGTTTATGAATTGGAAGAATATATATTGTTAAAATGTTCACAATACCCAAAGCAATCTATAGATTTAATGCAATTCTTCTCAAAACATCAATGACACTCTTCACAGAAATAGAAAAAAAACAGACATAAACTTTATATGGAATAACAAAGACCCAAAGCAACCAAAAGTGGTCTAAACAAAAAGAATATTACCGAAGGAAATCACATTGCCTGATTTCAAATTATAATACAGACCAGTAGTAACAAAAAAGGTATGGTACTGGCATAAAAACAGACACACAGATGAATAGAAAAGAACAGAGAACCAATAAACAAATCCACACACCAACACTGCACTCATTTTCTACAAAAGGGACAAGAACATACACTTGGAAAATGACAGTCTCTTCAATAAATGGTGCTGAGAAAAACAGATATCCAGAAGCAGAAAAATGAAACTAGACCACTGTCCCTAACCATATACAAAAATAAAATAAAAGTGGATTAAATTCTTAAATATAAGACCTCAAATTGTGAAACGACTGCAAGAATACATTCGGGAAACTCTCCAGAACAATGATTTGGGCAAAAATTTCTTGAGTAATGGCCCACAAGAACAGGCAACCAAAGCAAAAATAGACAAATGGGATCACACCAAGTTAAAAACTTCTGCACAGCAAAGGAAACAACAATATGAAGAGACAATCCACAGAATGGGAGAAAATATTTGCAAATAACTGATATGACAACTGTCAATAACCAGAATATGTAAGGAGCTGAAACAACTCTACAGGGCAAAATCTAATAATCTGATCAAAAATAGGCAAACAATATGAATAGGTATTTCTCAAAAGACAAACAAATGGTAAACAGGCATATAAAATGGTTTTCAATATCACTAATTATCAGATAAATGCAAATCAAAAGTACTATGAAATGTCAGCTCACGCCAGTTAAAATGGCATATATCCAAAAGACAGGCAATTATAAATGCTGGCAAGGATGTGGAGAAAATGAAACCCTCATACACTGTTGGTGGGAATGTAAATTAGTATGATCACTATAGAGAACAGTTTGGAGGTTCCTCAGAAAATCTAAAAATAGAGGGACCATATGATCCAGCAATCCCACTGCTGGCTATAAATTCAAAATAAAGGAAACCAGCATATCAAAAAATATATGCACTCCCATGTTTTTTGCAGCACTCTTCCCAATAGCCAAAATATGGAAGCCCCCTAAGTGTCCATCTACAGAAGAATGGATTTTAAAAATGTTGTACTTGTACACAATGGGGTACTATTCAGCCATAGAAAGAATGAGATCCTGTCATGTGTAATAACATGAATAGAATTGAAGATCATTATGTTAAATGAAATAAGCCAGGCACAGAAAGACAAATAGCACATGGTCTCACTTATTTGTAGGATCTAAAGATGAAAAAAAAAAATTGAACTCATGGAGATAGAGAATAGAAGAATCTTTATGAGAGGCCGTGATGAGTAATGAGTGCTCTGGGGGAGAGGTGGGCATGATTGATGGGTACAATACATAGAAATAATGCATAAGAATTAGGATTTGATAGTACAACAGGGTGACTACTGTCAACAGTAATTTAGTTGTACATTATACAATAACTAAGAGAGTATAATCAGATTGTAACAAAAAGGATAAATGTTTGAAGAAATAGATATTTTTCATAATGTGATTATTACACATTGCTTGTCTGTATTAAAACATTTCAGGTACCCCATAAATATAGACACCTAATATGAACCCACACAAATTTAAAAGAAAAATTTTAAAAAGTAAATCTCCAACATATTTCTGGTAATCATGAGAGTGACATGCATGCCAGGTATGCAAATGGCTAAGATTGTGCACCTACTTCAAAATGTATTGAGGAGTCCTAAGCTCTTGCTGCTGACTAACCTGAATCTATGTCCCAGCAGAAAGGGAAGGCTACATCAGAATTGCCAACTAACTGGTAGAGTGTTGAAGGCATTTAACAAAATATACAGAGCCCTTTGGCAAGTACTAGGAGACTTATTGGTCCTATATGTCTAAGATAATTTCTGTCAAATCATTAAATGACCAGTAAGCTACATTAGTATTGTCTTCAGTGGCCACACACAATAAAGGATACAGACTTCTAAAATGTATTCAGAAAATTCACTAACAAAAACAACAACAATTACAACAAGCAACAGCAACAAATTCTTGAGGGAGAGAGAATCTCATTTCCAGAGTTGTCACATTATAAAATGTGTAGTGTTCAACAACAACAAAAAATAACGCAAATAAACAATAATGCATGACCATTACATAGGGGATAAAAAATTAAACAGAAACTTTCTGAGTAATTCCAGATGATGGACGTAAGTTGGCAACTACTTTAAATTTGCTATTTTAAATATCTTGAAAAACTAAATGACATTATATCTTAAAAAAAACTGAAGGAAGTTATGAAACTACTATATCTTCAAAAATAGAATATCATAGAAATATAAAATCAAATAGAAATTCTGAAATTATAAAGTACAATGAAATAAAAATTTTTAATACTGTGGTTCATGGGCAGATTGGAGCAGATGGACAAATGAGTTAACATTAAGATAAGTCAATTGAGATTATCCAGTCTGAGGAAGAGAAAAATTTGTAAATTGAATAAAAATGAACAGAACCTCAGAGCTCCGTGGAACATCTTCAAGAATACTAACATATGTATAATGAAGGTCACAGAAGTATAGGAAAAAGAGAAAGAATATTTGAAATAATAATGTTTAAAATCTTCCCAAACTTGATTAGAAACTTTAATCTACACATCCAAGAAGTTGAATAAATTTCAAGTAAGACAAATTCAAACAGTTCTACCCTAGATATATCATAATCAACTGTCAAAAGACAGAGAATCTTGAATGCAGCAGTGGAGTAGCAACTTATCACATAAAAGAAACCCTTAATAAAATTTACAAATGAAATATTAGAAAATATATTGTCCAGAAAACAATGAGATGACATATTCAAACTAATGAAAAGAAGAAAATATCCAATAAAACATCTAGATCTAGCATAAATTCCTTCAAAAATAAAGAAAATCAAGACTATCTATGTATTATGGATAAGTCTCCATCAAAGAGACAAACACATAGCATGAAAGATAGAAGAAAAGAGTATGTGCTCATGTGTAGAGTGACTACAATTACATTTAGCTCTCATTCATTCTTAGATAGTACTTAGGGGTAGATTACCTAGAGGTAGATTATTGAATGACAAAATATATCCTGTATTTTAAAGTGCTTATCTCATAGTATATTATTTTTTCTTATAACATGTTTGAGAAAATTTTATTTGAAATGGTCCCCAGTGTTTAGCTGAGATGAATGTAGTTTTTCCAGTCACTGAAGCCAGGAAAATTGGAAGAGAAACATATTTAAAGTCAGAGTTGGATTCAGTTCTTGACATGATTAGTTTGATATTCCTGTGAGACATCCAGGGGGATATGATCAATAGGCAATGGGATGTGGATGTATAGAATGCAAGAGGTTTGGGCTGAATATATAGACTTTGGAGGCATTAGCACATAAATGTTAAATTGATGTCATAGGAATAAATAAGGTCAAAATGAGCTTAGGGTCAGAAAAGCCAAAGCCCTAGAAAAATAATTCAAAGTATTACTGACTAAATGCAATATTGATATAAAATATATGTCTGTATGGGAAAAACAGAAGACTACTCAGAGAGGTAGGACAGTAGGCAACTATTGTTAGAAAAAGAAGAAATAAATAGATTTCTATCACTGACTAGAGAAGATGAATAACTCTAAGATGCTTCACAAGTATCTAACATAGGCAATTTTTTGTTATATAAAGGCATACTGGTATTATTCTTTGAGATATGGTATAGTCTCTTAATCTGTACAGTGTTGTTGTAACAGAGTACCATAGATGAGTATTTAAAAAAAAAAAAAGATGTTTATTTAACTCATGATTCTGCCAACTGGGAAATTTAAGAAGCATGGTGCCAGTATCTGTTCACATTCTGGTTGCCTTTCATTTTGTGTCACAACATGGCAGAAGGTCAAACAGGAAGCAGATGTGTGCGAAAAGCAAAACTGGAGAGCTATCTTGACTGTATAACAACCCACTCTCATGGGAAATAATCCATTCCTGTAAAAACGGATCCAGTCTTGCTAGAGTGAAAACTTGCTCCATACTATGAAAATGGTACCAAGATATTTATGGAGGATTTGCCTTCATGTTCCTAACATCTCCCATTAGGTCCTATCTCCCAATACTACTTCACTGAGGATCAAATTTCAACACGAGTTTTTTTCTGGGGGACAAACCATATCCAACCATAACAAGGTAGAACCATTTTTCAAAATAATTCTTGTTCATTTCTGGACATATTAAAATATATAATAGTTTTTTCTGTGGCCACAGAGGGGGAATAATGAAAAAGATGTTGATAAGGTATTCAGTTGTTTCTTGCATAGTGAAACTTACCTTTTGAATACTCTTAACTGTAAGGGAAATGATAGTACAGATAACACTGTTGTCTTCTTCCACAGGCATATGAAGCAACTGATACCTTTGTCTTGTGGCAGGGAAGAAAGTCAGGTGATCTAATCTCTTATGCAATTTTTCTTAACTCTTTAAGGTACCACTTGATTTATTCTGAGTCTGAAGTATATTTTTTTTCCATGACATTCATAATATTTGATGTTACTGTAGCATTCTTGTGCTTTAAATTTTTATCAACTTATACTATTTTTCATTTGCTAAAGTTACTGCATGCCCTCTTCTTGGCTTACATTTAAAAAGAGTTATTATGATTTATTCTGCAGGGAGTTCTGCTGCTATGAAGTAGGCCCTAAGTGTTCTCTAGTGGGCCATTAATTTGTCAAATGCTCCTGTATTTTTCCAAAAGCCAATTTTTTCCTTTATAACTAAAACAAGAAGTTAGAATATGCACTAAACTGTCAGGCTTCATTTTATCTGGCTATTAGAATGGAGATGATAGTAGTCTGAAAGCCCTAAATAAATGATATTTAATGTTATTTATTTTGTTAAAGCAACTTTCCTCCAAGCCAACAAAAGAAACATGAGTTATATTCATACGTACATGTATGCTCTGCAGATTTGAAATGTATATTTAATTTTTTGTAGTTTTAAAAAGTAAGAGTAGTGTAAGTCTGTGTATGTTTGCCAACAGATCTATTCAAGGAACTGCACATGTAGATTCTGGTTCATCTAAAAGTCACCTAATTCACTCCATTTTTATATATCTAGCTCCACTGTCTTGTATAGTGATCATTCTTGTTAAAAACAATAATGACCTCTGAGCCCTTGCAAGGCTCTAAATCAGCGATTCCATTATGGTTGTTTAACTTTAAAGGTATAGAATTAAACTAATATTTAAACTGCTTTTCAACAAGGGTTAAAAGAATTGTTTAAACCTCTTTTAAATGTGCTCATTTATAACCCCAGTTTCCTTGTTACACTGATCAATTTCAGACACTGAATCTCATTATAACTTCTAGTGTCAGGGACATATCTTGCAATAAAGGAATATGTTCTCACACAACATTATTGTACATAAGCAATACATAGACTGGTAACATACTTGAATATATGATATAAAAGAATGCTTTCAAACAAAACAATAAAATTCCTCAACATAAAATATCAACTATGTTCTAGATCTGTCATGTGACTGCTTTATGAAATGAATAATTTAAATAATATCTGTATCTGACACAACCCCTAATTCAAAATAGTTGTGTACTTGAGCACTAAGAAAACAGAACAATATAAAACAGACCGCATGACAAGAGGGCAGAGAGTACTGAAAATAAATGAGCCATGCTAAGTCCAGTGATATTCATCTACAACAGAAAATGTTAGTAGCTAACGGTTGTGATTTGAACTTATCATTGATTTTAATTTCTTTGCTATAAATTGCCCACATGCTATTAGTAGCAGGCCAACCTAGTTGCCACAATACTCTTCTCTATAGCATATAAATTATAGGCCTTAAATCAAAAAGTGCTTGAGTAGCACTTGAAGGTTATACTGTTCTATTTGTGTTGAAGAACTGAACTTTCTAAGACCATTAAATATCTTCAAGTTAAACTTGTTGAGAACAATGAACACGATGTTGCAAATTCTTTTTTATTAGTTAATCATAATTTGTGTGCTAATAAATATTGAATGATAGCATCACAGAAATTTTGGGTTGACTCTACTAGATAATAGATTCTTGATAAAAATATTCAATTTACTCCAACTTTTCCACCAAACGAGAAATAGAAAGCATCAGAAACATTGTCAAAGTTTTATTATACTCTCAAGATAGTGAGAACATAGTACCCAACAGGAAGTTTTTCAGTCCTTGCCTCCATTCCTCCCGCCTTATGCAGTCCCCA
>NW_016107642.1:454253-475289 GCF_001604975.1 Cebus imitator
TTATGTTCATATGAACCCATGATTTAGCTCTTACTTATAAGTGAGAATATAAAATATTTGCTTTTCTATTTCTGCATTAGTTTGTTTAGGATAATGGCCACCAGCTACATCCATGATGCTGCAAAAGATATGATTTTGTTCTTTTTTTATTGCTATGTAGTATTACATGGTATATATGTATCACATTTTCTTTATCTAATCCATCACTGATGAGCATCTAGGTTGATTCCATGTCTTTGCTATTGTGAATAATGCTGCAATAAACAAACAAGTTTATGTACCTTTTTGATAGAATTATTTATTGTCCTTTGGGTATATACCCAGTAATAGGATACCTGGATTGAATAATAGCTCTGTATTGAGCTCTTCGAGGAATCACCATACTGCCATGTATGTGTGTATATATATGTGTGTGTGTGTGTGTGTGTGTGTGTGTGTGTGTGTGTGTGTGTGTGTATAATGGCTCTGTATTGAGCTCTTTGAGGAATCACCATACTGCTATATGCGTGTGTGTGTGTGTGTGTGTGTGTATGGCAGTATGGTGTTGGGAAAACTGGATAACCATGTGCAGAAAGGTGAAACTGGACCCATTCTTTACACCTTATATAAAAAATAACTCCAAATGGATTAAAGATTTAAACATAAGACCTAACACCATAAAAACCCCTAGAAGAAAACATAGGCAATACCATTCAGGACATAGGAACAGGCAAGGACTTCATGACTAAAACACCAAAAGCAATGGCAACAAAAGCAAAAATAGACAAATGGGATCTAATTCAACTTAAGAATTTCTGCCCAGTAAAGGAAACAATCACTAGAGTGAACTGCCAACCACCAAAATGGGAAAAAATTTTTGAAAGCTACCCATCTGACAAAAGGCTAATATCCAGAATTGACAAAGAACTAGAACAAATTTACAAGAAAATGACAAACAACCCCGTCAAAAAGTGGGCTAAGGATATGAACAGGCACTTTTCAAAAGAAGACATTTATGTGGCTAACAAACATATGAAAAAATGCTCATCATCACTGGTCATTAGGGAAATGCAAATCAAAACTACATTGAGATACCATCTCACGCCAGTTAGAATGGCGATCATTAAAAAATCGGGAAACAACAGATGCTGGAGAGGATGTGGCGAAATAGGAATGTTTTTACACTGTTGGTGGGAGTGTAAATTAGTTCAACCATTGCAGAAGACAGTATGGCGATTCCTCAGTGATCTAGAAATAGAAATACCATTAGACCCAGCAATCCCATTACTGGGTATATATCCAAAGGATTATAAATCATTCTATTATAAAGACACATGCATATGTATATTCATTGCAGCCCTGTTTACAATACCAAAGACCTGGAACCAATTCAAATGCCCATCAAGGATAGACTGAACAAAGAAAATGTGGCACATATACACCATAGAATACTATGCAGCCATAAAAAATGATGAATTCATGTTCTTTGTTGGGACATGGATGAAGCTGGGAAACCATCATTCTCAGCAAACTGACACAAGAAAAACCAAACACCACATGTTCTCACTCATAAATGGGTGTTGAACAATGAGAACGCATGGACACAGGGAGGAAAACATCACACACTGGTGTCTTGTGGGGGTGAGGGGAAATAGCAGGGGGTGGGGAGGTTGGGGAGTGCTAACATTAGGAGCAGTATCTAACGTAGGTAACAGGGTGATGGCAGCAAACCACCATGGCATATGTATACCTATGTAACAATCCTGCAAGATCTGCAGATATATCCCAGAACTGAAAGTATGTGTATGTATATACAAACATACACACACACACACACACACACACACACACACATATATACATGGTTGGTTAGCAGTTGGTTGTATAGAAATGCAAATGATTTTTATACATTGATTTTGCATCTAGGGACTTTGCTGAAGTCATTTATCAGATCATGGAGATTTTTGGTGAAATCTTCAGGGTTTTCTAGGTATAGAGTTATATCATCAGAAAAAAACAGATAACTTGATTTACTCTTTTACTATTTGGATGTCTTTTATTTCTTTATCTTGCTTGATTGGTCTGGCCAGAACTTCCAGTACCACGTTGAATAACAGTGCTGAGAGAGGCAAATATTGTCTTACTACAGTCCTTAAAAGCAGTTCTTCCAGCTTTTGTCTATTCAGTGTAATGTTTGCTGTGGGTCTGTCATAAATGGCTCTTATTATTTTGACATATGTTCCTTCAATGCCTAGTTTGCTAAGGATTTTGATCACACAGCCATGTTAGATTTTATCAAATGCTTTTTCTGAATTTATTGATATGATCCTAGGTATTTCTTTGTGATTCTGTTTATCTGGTGAACCACATTCATTGATTCATGTATGTAGAATTACCTTTACATCTCAAGAATAAAGCCCACTAAATTGTAGTGAATTAATTACCTGATGTGTTGCCAGATTTGGTTTGCTAGTATTTTGTTGAGGATTTTCACATGTATGCTCATGAAGGATATTGGCTTGTAGTTTTCTTTTTTTGTTGTGTCTCTGCCAGATTTTAGTATCAAGATCATACTGCTTTCACAGAATGAGAGAAGGAGTCTGTCCTTCTCAAATTTTTGAATAGTTTCAGTAAGATAGGTAACAGCTCTTCGTATGTGTGATAGAATTCAGTTGTGAATCCATCTGGTCCAGGACTTTTGGTAATAGGTAAGTTTTTTATTACTGATTCAATTTCATTACTCTTTATTGGCATATTTAGGATATCTGTTCATGTCTGGTTCAAAATTTGGAGGTTTTTTTTTTTCCAGAGTTGTATCAATTTATTCTAGATTTTCTGATTTTTATGCATAGAGAAATTCATAATAGTATGAGGATCTTAGGCATTTCTGCAGGGTCTATATTGATGTCATCTTTGTTATATCTGATTGTGCTTATTTGCATTTTCTCTCTTTTTTTTCCTTGTTAATCTAGGTAATAGTGTATCAATCTTGTTTATCATTTCAAAAAAACCAAGTCTTTGTTTCATTGATTGTATAATTCTGGTGGGTCTCAATTTTACTTAATTCAGCTCTAATCTAGTTATTTATTTTCTTTTGCTAGCTTTGGGTTTGTTGTTGTTGTTGTTCTTGTTTGTCTAGTTCCTTGAGGTGCAATGTTAGTTTATTAATTTGAGATCTGTCTTCTTGGTGTGGGCATTCAGTGCTGTAAAATTTCCTCTTCATACTTAATAGATTTTTCTCCATTCCTTTACTTTGAACTTATGAGTGCCATTACGTGAGAGATGAGTCTCTTGTACAAAGAAAAAAGATGGATCTTGTTTTTATTTTTTAAAATGTAATTTGCCACTCCGTGTCTTCTAAATGGGGCATTTAGGCCATTTTGGTTCAAGGTTAATATTGATATGTCAGGTTTTATTCCTGTCACAGTGTTGTTAGCAAGTTGCTTTGTAGTCTTTATTGTATAGTTGCATTATAAGGTCTGCAGGCTATGTGCTTGTGTGTGTCTTGTGGTAGCAATTATTGATCTTCTATTTACATGGTTAGAACTCACTTATGCATCTCTTGTAGGTGTAGTCTGGAAGTGATGAATTCCCTTACAGATTTCTTGTCTAGGAAAGACTTTTCTTTGTCTATGAAGCTTAGTTTGATGGGATATAAAATTATTGGCTGGCATTTCTTTATTTTACCAGTGCTAAAAATCTACCCCTAATCTTTCCTGGCTCATAAGGTTTCTGCTGAAAAGTCTGCTGTCAGTTTGATGGGTTTCCCTTTATAAGTATTATAAATGCCTTTAAAAACTTAAAGTCAATTTAAAAAAAAAGTAAAAGATTTTTTTCTTTTACATTGACTTTAGATAGTCTGACAACTGTGTGCCTTGAGGATGATCATCTTGTACCAAATCTCAAGGGAGTTCCCTGGATTTCTTCCTCAAATACATTTTCTGTGTTGCTTACGTTCTCTTTTTCTCTCTCAAAAATGCCAATAAGTCATATATTTGGCGGCTTTAAAAAATTACATATTTCTTGAAGCCTTTGTTCATTTTTATAAATTCTATTTTCTTTCTTTTTGTCTGACTGCTTTGATTTGAATGACCATTTTAAGCTTTAAATTCTTCTGCTTGATTTTGTCTATTATTAAGGCTTCCATATATATTTTGAAATTTTTATAGTGATATTTTCAATTCTAGCAGTTCTTTTGGGTTCTTTATTAATATAGCTATATCATCTTTCAAATCTTGGACTATTTTTCTCTTTTCTTTGTGTTGAATTTGAACTTTCTCTTGGATCTCATTGAGTTTTTCTGTCATCTAAATTCTGAATTCTCTATCTTTCATTTCCCTGCTGCACCACAATCTCTGTACAGGAAGAGTGGTGTGGCTCAGGCTGCTCATCCCAGTGAGCAGTTGCTTCCAATATATGGAGATATGCCTGGGTGTGAAGCATAGATGGCCCCCCTGTAAGGCAGGATCTCTAAACAGGAAGGGTGGGGCAATTTAAGTTGCTAATCCAAGGAAGCAGTACTCCAAATGCCTGGAGTTATGCCTATATATGGAGTGGAAAGGGTCCCAATACAAAAAGGTCTCTGCTCAGGAAGGGCAGGGCAGCTCAGGCTGCTAACTCGTGATTGGGTGCTCCAAATGCCTGAAAACATGCATGGGGGTGAAGCAGAGAGTGCCCTGCTGCACCATAATCTCAACAGAGGAAGCTAAGGCACCTAGGAATGACACATGCAGAGTGTTTCCAAATTGCCAAACTGACTCTGTCTGCAAGTCTCATTATCCAGGAGAAACCATGGTTGCAGAAACTCTCATTTGACTCCAGACCGAAAATGGTGGAGAGAACCATTCCAGCACCTACCATGGGGTTGCTTTTCACACTTCCCATTCAATTGTGATTTTGGAAACCCTTACACAACTCCAGAGCAAGCACTCTTATCTGTAGCCTGAAACTGAAATGTCTGCTTGGCTATATTGATGGGTCACTGAAGAATGACTGACTTTGTAAAACCCTGAATTGAAAATGGTTTCCTCAGCTTGATCTCAAGTCTGGGAAAATGCTAGCAACTTTATTTAGTACCTTTACCTCTCAGTCTCCAAGCCTCTCCCCAGATTAGCTCCAGGGTATAGAAGAAACAAAATACTCTCCCTTGGCCTTAGTTGCATGGATCCCTTAGTGGAAAGGAGGGTCACTATGGGCAACTCTCTTCATCTCTCATATATTAGAGCTTCACTCTTTTTATAAGCCAGATTGCATCATGGGTGCTGTTTGCTCACTTTCACTTCCCTGGGATCTGGGGTGTCCTTCACTATTCCAGTGGTTTCCCATTTTCCTTCTTGAATTAAAGCTCACAGAGTTGATCTTTATATTTTCCCTTTCCATTTCTAAGTGACTAATGTTTGCTAAAAGCCTCTAATCTGCCATCTTGGAAGAAAAAATTTATATAAGTCTTGATAGAAGATTCTTTCTTTTTTAATAAGTAGAAAGAAGTTCAGAAAAAGCATTATCCTGTTGTCAATATGTGTCACTTTATATATTTTCTAAAATGATGCAATCAATAGCAAGCTTTAAGGGCAATAAAATTTATATCTAAAAGTATTAAGTGTTTATAAGATGTTTTAAACTATGAAAATATTATTTTTTAAGTTTTGAAATAAAATCCTAAATGGGTTTCTAAAAAAATCTCTCATTTAACATTCAGGGTAAAGCAATGAATGGGCAGTACAAATCTTCAGTATTTGGCAGAAAGTATTTATTTATGCAGTCCTTCTGAGGCATAACCAAAGAACTTGAGTACAGTTTTAAGAACCACTGGTTAAAAAACTACATTTCCACTAAAATTATGTTTAGGTTGTATAGTTTAGTTTTTATAATGAGGTTAAATTATAACCAGTACTTTGACAGCATGTATAAAAGGAGATATTTTAACTCTCTTCTTTAACACTAGTATTTCTCATTTTTAAAGCCTTTTCTATATTTTAGAATCAAGTACTATATGTAACTGTGTCCTGATTGCTGACATAACATAGCGCTAGTAAATTAAATATAATTATATGCCAATATAGTAGGCAATTTTTAATCCACTTTTATTTCTGTCAGCCCAGATATATGTAAATTTGAATGATTACATTTTGGTTGTTATTTCATCTTTAAAAACATTATAGCAGAGAGAGCTAAGATAACACTTGTATGATGCTTACTATTATCAAGGTGTTTTTAAAGTACTCCTAATACTTCCAACCCTGTGAGTCTGGAACTGCTGTCCTCTCCATTTTATTGATGGGTAAAGTGAGGGACAAAGAGGTTTCGTGATTTGCCATAAATGGTGGAATGGAACTCAGATAGTCTGGCTTCAGAGACAGTATGCTTATCTGCTATGTTACATTCTGTCAGGAACAGTTACTTAAAGCTCCAGATTAGTCTCATCACCTTCCAGAGGTTAAAGAGTTAAGATGCTGTTCGGGTGTTTTCCCTCCACCCAGAAGTTCTCCTTTGCCTTCTTCAATCTACCACTTATTCTCTGATCCTATAAAATATATATATCTGCCATTGCATACACCCTTCTGTATTAGAATTATCTATTTATTTGTTTGTATTATTATAGATTGTGAGATGTTTGATGACAGAAATCATGTCTGAATCATATTTTTGTCACTAGGGTTAACTTAGCCGGAGTCTGTTGCTTTGTACATACTAAATGTTTGGTGAACTAAGCTGAACTGAACACAAGTCACATGTAATGGAGGATTACAATTATCCCACCCAATGTGTAAAACAATGATTAACTGCTTATTATATGCAAGGTACTTTACTTTACATTTAATATACATATTATTATATTTTGTTCTTAAAAATATACTTGAGAGGCAAATATTACTATCATCATTTTATTCATGAAGAGACTGAGACTCACATAGTTAAGTTTCTTGCCCAAGGTCACTGCTATTATTAAGTGACAGACTCAGTCTTCAAATCCTAGTCTATGAGGCTTAAAAGCCTATGCTTTATATCAACCTGTTGTACTAATTACAAGATGTAATTTTAAGAGAAATTCTTCTATGACCCGAACCCTACATTTTTAAAAATTCAAGGCAGTATTCAAGCTTCTGGATACCATAAACTACCTTAACAAGCAAGAGATTGAAACTAGGTTTGGGTGTCGTGGCTCAAACCTGTAATCCTAGCACTTTGGGATGCTGAGATGAGCAGATTGAGTGCAGGAGTTAGAGACCAGCCTGGGCAACATAGTGAGACCTTGTCTCTACAAAAAAAAAAATTAGCCAGATGTGAAGGCATATGTCTGTAATCCCAGCTACATGGCAGTCCGAGGTAAGAGAATCTCTTAAGCCTGGGAGGTGGAGGTTACAGTGAGCCAAGGTTACATCACTGCACTTTAGCCTCCCTGATAGAGCAAGACTGTCTAAAAAGAAAAATAAGAAGAAAGTAAGACTAGTCCGAGAATCAGATAATTTTAGACAGTAGAGGCAAGTCAGAGAGAGAGAAATATTTAAGTCAGAAAGACACCGAATATATAGACCTTCAAAACTGTAAAGCATGCTTGTTGATAAAGTGATAACCCCTTTGTTATCTAGTTTTTGTCTGTAAAATCACTACAATTATAAGTAGAATGTATTTATCCATGTTAAGGATGGAAAAGATTGTATTCCATTCATAGTAAACCAAAGGGGCAAAAATCATTAACCACAAATATGGGTTGACTTAAAGAGAAAGGGGAAATGTATTTTGTGTTTCATATTCAGTGAGAAACATGAGTGTAATGGAAAATTTGAGCTACATTTTCTTCAACCTAGTGCTAAGAAAAAAACTGTATTTAGAACCTGATAATATTTTTGTACACATAAACTCTGTGTGCATAGGTTGTACACAGATTTTATATTTTGTATATGTATAAACAATACTATATAGACAAATATTATTGTTATGGGAGATGAAAACTAATGTTAGACTCCTAGAAGTAAATTTATGCAAGTGAAGTTCACTTTGTTAGAGGTTGTCAAATATTTAACACCATTTAGCTAAATTTTACATAACACAGGAGGAACAGAGAAAAGAACAATCACATTCTTAGTAAAATTTTAAGAGTCAATAGTTTCTCTAAATACAATATATTTTCAGTGACAAATTTTGTAATGAGGTGTCTTTTCAGTTTAAAGCTAAAGAGCTACATAAAATATAGTGCTCATGGCAAGATCCAAGCCCATATATATACATATATATATACACATATATATATATATGTTATGTGTATATATATATATATATATATATATATCTGTTATAGGTTCCCCAGGAGGATTAAACAAGGACTTATATTTTGGAATAAGATAAGAGAATTGGCAGTTGAAGTTTGAAAGTGTTTAAGTGAAATTTCATGACAAGAAATCCTTGATGGTTTGACATGCCTTCATCTACGTCAGAAAAAACAAAATTGCTGTACATTTCTTGAACCAATTCTTTACAAGCAATGATGATGAGCAAAGAAAAAGAAAATCAAACAAGGCGAAGTACTTATTTAGAAATCATTTCAGACCTGCTTTTTCTTAGATAACACCACATGATAGTCTTCCTCACAAAAAGATTTAGAAAATATTGAAATTTGGAAGAAGAAATGGTGATTGCATTATATTCTTAGTTCTTTACTAAGTTCAGGATCAAAAGAAGACCTCATTCAAATAGAATGAGAAGAACCTCTATCACAACTATACAAATATATAGCTTAATAAAAAAATGAAGTTCTAGGTCAATATAAAATTATTTAATCCTCTAATTTTATTATTCAGCATACTTTGTTATTATTCAGCATATTAACAGCATAATATTCACATTAATATGTGATAACAGGCATTGTTATGTTTTGGCATTTACCCCTACATGAGTTGTAGTTAGGAATGCAAAGACATGGCTGGTTGCCAAGTGGCTTGTATCATTCCTCTGTAAGGATTTTTTATGCCAGTGTTGTTACCTCAGCCTTCAAGGGGCATAAGGAAGCTATCTTATAAACAGTGCCAAAAGTTCCAGAAAATATACTCTCTCTATATGAATACTACTATTAATAGAGATGAAGGGTAGACCTTATCATATTAGTCTAGTTATCTGGCACCCAGTAGATATTTCATAAATATTTGTTTAATAAATTATATTCAAATAATTTCATAAAGAAGGAGATATTTCTTTCCCCATGTTATTTCTAAACCTTTGCATCTTCTGGGGTTAAAATGAGAAAACTGAGCTGGATGTTCTTGCAGAACACTGAAGTGTGTCAGTCTGTTCTCGCATTGCTATATAAAAAAACAAAAAACAAGACTGGGTAATTTATAAGGAAAGAGAGGTTATGGGCTTATGGTTCTACAGGTTGTACAGAAAGCATGGCTGGGGAGGCCTCAGGAAACTTACAATCATGGCAGAAGGGGAAGCAAACACATTTTCACATGAAAAACAGGAGAGAGAGAGAGAAGGGAGAAGTGCGAACACATTTAAAAAAAAAAAAAACAGATCTTGCGAGAACTTACTTTATCATGACAACAACAGGGGGAAGTCTGCCCCCATGATCCAATCACCTCCCACCAGACCACTCTCAATATTATGGATTACAATTTGACATGAGATTTCGGCAGGGACACAAATCCAATCCATATTAGAGTCATATATTAAAGATGCTTAGTTTTTTAAACTAAATTTTGATTTTTGTGTCCTGCAACTTTACTGAATTAGTTTATCAGTTATAACCATCTTGGGAGGTCTTTATTGTTTTCTCTATATAAGATGTTATATAGAGAAATCAGAGACAACTTCACTTCTTCCTTTACTATTAGAATGCATTTATTTTCTTCTCTTGACTAATTACCTAGGACATCCAGTACTACATTAAAAAATTGGTGAGCATTAGTATCAATACAAAAATCAATAATGTTTCTATTCATTAACCACAAATTATCTTAAAAAAGAAATTAAGAAAAAAGTCTCATTTATAATAGCATCCAATAAAGTAAGATACTTAGAGTAAAAGTAACCAAAGAAGTGAAAGGTCTATACACTAAAAACCATAAAACATTGATTAAAGAAATTGAATATGACATATATAAATAAAAAGCTATTCCATGGTCATGTACTGGAATAATTTATATTGTTAAAAGGATCATAATAACCAAATCTATAGATTCAATGCAATCCCTATGAAAATTTGATGTCATTCTTCATAGAAATATTTTTAAAAACTATATTAAATTTTTTACAAAGTATAAAAGATCACAAATATCCAAAGCAATTCTCACCAAAAAAGATAAAGCTAGAGGCATCACACTACTGGATTTCAAAATTTATTGCAAATCTGTAGTAATTAAAACAGCAGGGTACTGGCATAAAAGCAGACACATTAACCAATGAAATTAGGATAGAGGCCTCAGAAATAAATCTCCACATCTACAGTCAGTTTATTTGCAACAAAGTTACCAAGAACACCCAATAAGAAAAGGACAGTCTCTTCAATAAATGGTGTTAAGACAACTGGATAACCACATGCAGAAAAATGAAAATGGATGTTTATCTCACTTCTTATAAAATAATCAAGTCAAAATGGTTAAGTCAACCATTTCAGATCTTAAACATAAGATATGAAACTGTAAAACTCCTACGATAAAATAGGGGAAAAAATCTCCATGACATTGATCTGGGCAGTGACATCTTTGATCTGACCCCTCAAGCACAGGAAACAAAAGCAAAATAGACAAATGGAATTGCATTCAACTAAAAAGCTTCTCAGAGCAAAGGAAACAATGGGTTGAGGAGGCAACCCACAGATTTGGAGAAAATATTTATAAATCCTACATTGCATGAGAAGCTAATATATAAAATATACAAATAAACTACTCAAAAACAAATAAACAGCAACAACAAAAAAAGACAAGAATGAACATTTCTCAAAAGAAGATATACAAATGGCCAACAGGTATTTCAAAAAAGCTGAACATATCTTACCAGAGAAATGCAAATTATAACCACCTGATAATATCACTTCACAACTGTAAGATGGGCTATTATCAAAAAGACTAAAAATAACAAATGTTGGAGAGGATATGCAGAAAATGAAACTCCTGCACATTGTTGTTATTGTAAATTAGTACAGCCGTTTTGGAAAAGTGTGTGAAGTTTTCTTGAAAAACTGAAAGCTGAATTAGCATATGATCCAAAATTATACTTCCGTATATTTATTTTATGTATTTATTTATGGTACTTTAAGTTCTGGGGTACTTGTGCAGATCTTGCAGGATTGTTGCATTTATTTTTTGAGATGGAATCTCACTCTGTCACCCAGGCTGTAGCGCAGTGGTGTGATCATGGCTCACTGAAATCTCTGCTTCTTGGGTTCAAGCAATTTTTCTGCCTCAGTCTCCCGAGTAGCTGGGATTACAGGTACATGCCACCATACCTGACTAATTGTGTTTTTAGTAGAGTCAGGCTGGTCTTGAACTCCTGACCTCAGGTGATCTGCCTGCCTTGGCCTCCCAAAGTGCTGGGATTACAGAGGTGAGCCACTGAAGCTGGCACAGTGTATATATTTAAAGAAATTGATATTATTATATCAAAGAGATGTCTGTACTCCCATGTTGATTGTGTCATTATTCACAAGAACTAAGATATGAAAATTACCAAAGTGCCCATCAGTGAATGAATGGATTTTTAAAATGTAGTATATGTACACAACAGGATACTTTACAGCCATTTAGAAAACAGAAAATCCTGCCATTGTGACAACATAGATGAACCTGGAGGACATTATGCTAAATGAAATAAGCCAGACACTGGGAGACAAATACTGTATAATCTCACTTACATGTGGAATCTGAAAAAAAGTCAAACCCATAGAAACTAAAAAAAACAAACACCTAGAGAGTAAAATAGTGATTACCAGAGGCTGGTCATTAAAGGTGGGTTGTGGATGGGGAAAGGGGAGATATTGGTCATTGGGTAGAAAGGTACAGTTAGAAAGGGGGAATATGCTTTGATATTCTATTGCACAGCATGGTGACTATAATTAACAAAAATATTATCAGCAAAAAGAAATGATAAATATTTTATGTGATGGATATGCTAATTATCCCATGTAATCATTCTACAATCTATACATGCATCACAATACCACCTTGTACACCAGAGATATATACTATCATTATTTGTAGTCTCAGCCCTACTGATCCTGATGAATTAGGTCTAGGATGAGGTCTAGAAATGTTTAAGCTTCTTAATTATTTTATCATATTTTCCTATTTGTCTTATTTATTTAGTTTGGAAACAACTGGTAACATTATAATGTTAAAAGAAGATAATTTGGCAGAAAACTTTTGTGGCCTTTAGTTGAAAAGGGGTGCATAATGAGACTCATAAAGCAAAAATAGCAAGACACAAAAATTGATAGATTCATTTATACAATCCTTAAGAATCTTTACTCAAAAGTAAATATAAGGAGTCAGATAGGAAAATGTGTTCAACATCTAGAATGGGCAAGTAATACCTAGAATATACAACACATTTTTATCTTTTAACAAAAAAGAGAAAATACAATAGCAAAATGAACAAAGAATAGTTATAATTGATGGAAGGAGAAGCTTGATTGATTATAAGTATATACTGAGATGTTTTCACTTATTGTTAATTAGAGAAATGTGAATTAAAGTAATTTATGCCAATTTATGATCAATAAAAATGTATCACTTTGATATAACAAGTACTGGAAAAGATAAAAGGAACTGGTACCCCTAATGTACAGCTGGTTGAAGTGAAAATAAGACAGCCATTCTTGAGAACAATTGGATCAGACTTCATGAAACTAGGAACATGTACCATATGGCCCACTTTTTAGTGTGGACCCTAGAGAAAGCTTCAAATAATTCCATAAGAATATATGTGGCTGGGTGCGGTGGCTCCCGCCTGTAATACCAGCACTTTGGGAGGCCGAGGCGGGTGGATCATGAGGTCAAGAGATCGAGACCCTCCTGGCCAACATGGTAAAATCCCATCTCTACTAAAATACAAAAATTAACTGGGTGTGGTGGTACACACCTGTAGTCCCAGTTACTCAGGAGGCAGAGGCAAGAGAATTGCTTGAACCCAGGAGGCAGAGGTTGCAGTGAGCTGAGGTTGAGCCACTGCACTTCAGCCTGGTGACAGAGCGAGACTCTGTCTCAAAAAGAAAAGAAAAAGAATACATGTATAAGGACATACATTATGATATGTTTATAGCATTATTCATGGATTTGGGGGTTTTACACCAGCACTGGAATAATCACAAGAGAAATAGAGATAAATAGGTTAAATACATACTTGGACTATTAAGTAGTAGTTACAGCAATAAACCAGATATTAACAAATAAGCTTAGATCTCAAAAAGCATGTTAGATTTTCACTTGTGGTATAATCAAATGATTATTTTCTTCCTGGAACCTACCCTCCCATAAATAACAATTACCAATTATGAACAAAATATTTAAAAACACACACACAAAATGGCACAGGAATAAAAACATAGCATCAAGAAAACTAACAAAACATATGCATAGAAAGTAATAAAGACAACCAGATTCTGAAGTTTGAAGGTGGGTTGACATTTGGAAAAAGGGTCATAAGCATGAGTATCTTATTTTTATGTATTGTATCCTTAGGATAATGTGTTGTATAACAGAGTTATCACCCTGTGAGGTGTTTACAATGATATACTGGAGCCAACTCACATTTGCTCAGGAGAGCTGTTTATGGGTGTCACTTCTCAACTCAATTTTTAATGACACATGCAGCTTAAAGTTGTCTATAGTGGGAGTATTTACATCATGGTAATAAAAAATGCTAATATTGCTGTCTTTTTTCAAATATCCAAGTACTAAATATTTATCATTACATCATTAGTGGTTAAAACTGGGCTAAGAAGCCTATTGTTTTATTTGCTTGATGACCCAGAGGACAGAGGCAACCACAATGACTAGAACGTAATGGGGAGAATCCATAAAATAAATAAACATAGAAAGGGAGCCCCCTATTCTATATATAAATTCTGCCCAAATCTCTGGTTGGTCCCAGAATTATGCATATACAGAGAAGACTACAAGTAGCTCAGATAAAGATTAAAGAATGAACTGGGATTGAGCTCACAAGAGACAAAAGTTTGCTACTTGAGTTCAACTAAGTTAATTGTTTGATAAGACATCAATTCCCCAGAGTTATAAAGCAGGATCCAGAGCCTCTTCAGTATAACCTTTGCAATGTTGAGAATACAAGCCAAAATTACTTGATCAAACTTCAAGAAAAAAAGACAGTCATTGGAGACCAATCCTAAGACAACCCAGATGTTTAAATTAGCAAACAAGAACTTAAAGAAACCATTTTAGCTATTCTTATTAATTGCAAAATATAAGTATTGCAAATTAAAAGATAGAAAATTTGAAAAAATATAATCAAATAGAAATTCTACAACTGAAAATTACAATATCAGAATTTACTTTAAAGAATGGGCTTAAAATAGTCATGACTAAGGAAAAAGCAGATAACTTGAAGGTATACCAATAGAAGTTATTTTCCATAATGGATAAAAAGAAAAGAAAGTGAAAATGCAAATTAAAATACTCACAGGGATTCATAGATCCGTATTATATACATGTGTAATTAGAGTCCTGAGAGGAGAGTAGAGACAGATTGTGAAAAAGGATTGAAAATATAATGGCTTAAAATTTTGCAGATTTTGCAAAAGACATACATTTAGTAATTCAAGAAGCTATATGAGCCCAAAGCAGAATAATTCTTAAAAACAGGACCACCAAATTCAGCGATCCCAAGAATGATTTATGTGAAGAAACCTAGCATAACCAAGCTGCTTAAAATGAAAGATGAAGTAGTAAAAGTAGCTGGAAAAAATTAGTTATTAATTTCAACTGAACAACAATTTGGATGCCTTCTTAGAAACTATGGAAAACAGAATAAAGTAGATCAACATCTTTAAAACATGAAAAAAAATAAATACACTTAATCCAGAATTCTATATCGAAGGATTATATTCTTCAAGAATATAAATTAAATAAAAATGTTCAAATAGAAAACCAAGATAGTTTTCCACAAACAAACCTGTACTATACAAATATTAAATAATTTTTTTTAGACAGAAGGGAATGATAACAGATGGAAACTCACAAATTCAGAAGAACATCAGCTATGAGAAAGAACTCAGTAAATACAAAGGATTTTTTTTTCTTAAAAAAGGCATAAAATTATTTGGTGCAAACATTAATTATAATATATTATAGAGGTTTATATATTTTCAAGAAATATCACATTAAATCACAAAAGATAAAGGAGTGTGTATGGGCCCTTGGTTTGCCATACTCTTTATTTTTTGTAAAGTAATTTCATACTGATTTTAAGAAAACCAAAAAATTTAGGATGTGTATTGTAAACCACAGAAAAATCACACACATACAAAATATTGGCAGTCTACCTAAAAGCCAAGAGATAAATTAAAATAGATTTAGAACAAAACAAATACAGGTAATTCAACCAAAATCTGGTAATGAAGACCCAAGAAACAAACAAACAAAAAATGGGTAAACACAAAACCAATTAAAACGTGAATAATTATATTAAATTTAAATGAAATAATCCAATTAAAAATATTTTCAAATGGAATAAAATAATAACACCAAACTATATGTCATCTATAAGAAACACATTTTACATATAAAAACATAAATAAATAGATGGAAAAGATATATCTTACAAGCAATAGACATCAGAAGGCTGAACTGTTTAGAATAAAATCAGACAAAATATCTTCCAGTAAAACAATCACTACCAGAGATAATAAAGATCAGTTCATCAGAAAGGCATAATAGTTATAATAATGCATGTACTTAATAACAAATCTGCAACATACATAAGGCAGAAATTGACAAAATGGATGAGAATAGTTTAAAACTTAAATACTATTCTTAGCAACCTATAGAATAATTAGACAAAAATATAGATCATCTTAACAATACTACCCACTATCTTAACCTAGTTGATATTAATAGAGAATTACTCCACAACTACTGATCATGTATTGTTTTAAAGAAACAGGTATGCTCACCAAGATATAATCTACACGGGTACATTAAAAATTTACTCAATGAATATAAAATGAGTGAAATTATACAGAGCATCATGTATGATGCAAAAAATAATGGAATTAAATTGGAAATAAAATTAACATATCTAGAAAACCCCCTAAAAATACATATTAAACAAAATAATTCTAAGTACTTTATAAGTCAAAACAAAAATCACATGGGAAATTAGAAAATATTTTGAAACAAAGAATAAAAATATAACAATTTTTTTGTTTCAGCTAAAGCAGTGCTTAGAGAAAAATTTATAACTATAAATGTATATATTATAACAAAAAGTTTTAAAATCAGTGACCTAAGATTCCACATATGAAGTTAGATAAACAATAATTAAGCAAATTAAGTAGAAGAAAGAAAGTCATAAAAATAGGAGCAGGTGGGGCACGGTGGCTCACTCCTGTAATCCCAGCACGTTGGGAGGCCAAGGTGGATGGATCATTTGAGGTCGGGAGTTTAAGACCATCCTGGTCAACATGGCAAAACCCCATCTCTACTAAAAATTCAAAAATTAGCCAGGCTGTGGTTGCTCGTGCCTATAATCTCAGCTAAATGAGTGGCTAAGACAGGAGAGTCACTTGAACCCAGAAGGCAGAGGTTGCAGTGGACTACAGCCTAGGTGACATACTGAGACCCTATCTCAAAAAAAAAGAAAAAATTGGAAAATTAGAGTAGATATTAAGAAAATAGAAATTGTTTAAAATAGAGAATAATAGCAAAGTCAAAAGTTATTTCTCTGAAAACAGCAAGAAATTTAATAAACCTGTAGCTAGATTGTACAGGAACAAACAGAAAAACCAAATTGCCAATATCATAAATGTAAAAGGGAACATTACTAAAGATATTACAGAAATTAAAAGGATAATAAGATAATATCAACTGTATGCCAACAAACCTGACAATTTAGATAAAATGAACAGATTATTTGAAATATGCACTGTATTAAAGTTTATATAAATTAAGTCAAATAGCTTAATAGTCACATTTCTATTATTATATAGAGGCCAGACACATTGATACCAAAACCTGACAAATACATTGCAAAATATTTAGAAATATTCCCCATGAACATAGATGAAAAATACTTAAAATTCTAACAAATTAAATCCAGCAATATATAAATATGATACTTCATGACTAAGTAGTATTTGTTCTAGCAGTGTTCATAGAATAAACACTACTTAGACATGTTTCTTTATTATAAGATACACTGGTGCAGTTCATTATATAAACAGAATAAAGAGAAGAAGTATGATTATTTATGCAAATGCAGAAAAGCCATTTGACAAAAGTCCACAACAATGCATAATAAAAAACCTCAACAACCTTGAAATAGGAGGTAACATCTTCAATTTGATAGAAAGCACTATGTGAAATCTGCATTTTCTGTCCTACAAAGTGGTGCAAAATTGAATCTGTCCCCCTTAAGTTTGGGACAATATAAGGATGCCTTCTCTCACCAATTTTTATCAACACTGGACTGTATATTTTAGCCGATGCAAAAGAAAGTAAAAATTAAAGACAAAATTCAGAAAGGAAGGAGTAAAACTGTCTCTATTCACAGATTGTTTTATGTAAGAAATCTTAATAAATCCACAAAAGAGATACTAAAAGCAATAGTTAAATTTAGCAAAGTTTTGGAATATCAATTAAATACACAAATACTAAGTGTATTTTATTTATTAGTAGTAAAAAATTGGAAAATAATAATAAAAAAAGCAATTTTGTTTGCAATAGCATCAGAATGCATATTTAGAAAAATGTAACAAAAACATGTAAAAGATTTTATTACAAAAAAATAAAACGTAATAGCTGAGATAAAGTAAAGAAGACATAAGTAAGTGGTATGATATTAGATATTTATGGACCGAAGAACAAAGCATGATAATGTGTCTATTCTTTGCAAATTCATCTATAGATTTAATACAATCTCAATAAAAATCCAAGCAGGTTATTTGCAGAAAGTAACAAATTGATTCTAAATTTTATACGGATATGCAAATCTAAAGCAATCTTGAATAAGAACAACACGGCTGGAAGATTTAGTTATTATTTCAAGATTTAGTGTGAAGCTACAATACCCAAAACGTGATTTTGCCATAAGAATCAACAAATAGATCACTGGAAAAAAATAGAAAGCTGAGAAATAGACGCACACATTTATAATCATTTGATTTTTGTCAAAGGCAATCCAATAGAGCAAAGAAAAGTTTTTCAGCAAGTTAAACTGATATAACTGGACATTCACATAGATAAAAATGAACTTCAACACCTAACTTATGCTCCATACTACTAGAACTAGTAGTAGTAATAATAGTAATAATTATACAGAAAATAATAACCGTAAAGAAAAAGTAATAACATAGGATTTGCCAAAACATAAAACTTTTGTTCCTCAAAAAGATAATTGAATATAAATAAATGTCACAATATGAGCAGAAACAATCACAAAGCATATATTTAAAAAAGGTCTAGTATACAGAATTAGTAAAGAAATTTTACAAGTCAATAATAAAAAGAAAACAATCCAGTAAAAAAAAAAATGGACAAAACTTCATATATATACTTGACAACAGAAGTTATATTAATGGTTAATAATCACATCATGTGCCATTAGGAAAATGCAAATAAAACCCACGAAATACTACTACTGACTCTCAAGCCTGGCTAGAGTTAAAATGACTGACATCACTAGCTGTTGGTGATGTGGAAGCAAGTTGATTTCTCAGGTATTGCTAGTTGGAATGTAAAATCATACAGTCACTTTGGAAATAGTCCTGGTTGTTTCTTCTACACACACATCTACATTATGATTCATTTATTCTGCTCCTAGGTATTTTTCAAAAGAAATGAATAAGCCTCAGACAAGACTACATATTATGTGATTCAATTTATATGAAGTTATACAACAGACTGAACAATTTGCATTTCAAAAAATAAGAGTAATGGCGTCTTGGGCATTGGAAGGAGAGATTTATGTGCAAAGGGCATGAGGGAAAATTCAAGGTAGTAGTAATGTTCTGTAGTTTAAATGGGGTTGGATTACAAAGGTGTATAAATTGTCTTAACTCATAAAATAAACATTTAAGATTAGCACACTTTATTTGTATAGGTTTTATATAAAATGTAAATAAAAAATATATTAATAAATATTGATCCCTAGCTGACATGCATCCTGAAATATTTAAGGTGAATGCCTATAAGTTATTTAAAAATATTTTAAAATATTACAAAAGTACAATGGATGTGTAATAGATGGTTATTGATGAAATAACTTGAAAAAATAGATATGTGGAGGATCCAAGATGGCCATTTAGGAACAGCTCAGGACTGCAGCTCACAGTGAAGGCGCAGAGGGTGAGTGGATGCCACATTTTTATTGCCCACAGACTAGGCAATTCCCAGGCAGAGGAGCTCCACAGGTCACCAGCGCAGCTGTTTCGGCCAGCGTGGCTGTGCCGGCAGGTGCCGCTGCTTTGCCCCACGCGGCTTCTTTGTCAGCACCCTGGAGCAGCAGTTCTCCATACAAAATACACCGGTCCAGGTGCCCTTTTGGCTGGCGATTGGAGCCATGGGAAGTCGCCCATTCGTCTGTTTAAAAAGGGGACTGAGCAGAGAACCAGGACAGTAGATTCCAGGGCAAAAAAAAAAAAAAAAAAAATCGCCACAAACCTCAGTGCCGCTGTTTAAGCCAGCGCAGTGAGTGACCGCAGGGAAAAACAAACAGACCATGGCGCCTCTTCAACAGGCGACTGGAACACCAACTTAAAAAAGGCTCTGAGGCAGTGAGCCAGGCGATCAGGCTCGGCTGGTCCCAACCCCAAAAAAGAACAGCAACCAGAAACTCTGGATTGAGAGTTTCACAGCAAGCGCAGCTGAACCCGGGATGGTCCAGCTCTGTGGGGGAGGGGCGTCAGCCATTACTGAGACAGCCCACCAGGATGGAGGTAGTCAGCCAATGCTGAGGCAGCCTGCCATTGCCAAGGCAACCCGCCACAGCAAAGAGACTCCGCCTCAAAAGAGGCGGGCCACTATCACCAAAGCAATTCTAACTACACCCATATAAACAGGACTGCAGGGAAGTTCACTCGGCAGCTGGGTGGAGCCCACAGCAGTTCAGCAAAGCCTCTACAGGCAGACAGTGACTAGGCTGCCTCCTTGCTGGGCAGGGCAGCTCTGAAAGAAAAAAAAAAAAGAGAGAGAGAAGGCAGCAGCATAACTGAAACTCATAAAGCCCTAAATCCCTGGGCCACAGCACCTGGGAACAAAAAGCGGTTTATGAGTTCTGCTGCAACAGACCTAAACGTACCTGCCCAGCAGCTCTGAATGAACAACAGAGCTCACAGCTCACCATTTGAGCTCCTATAAAGAAGAGACCGTCTCCTCAAGCAGCTCCCTGACCCCTATATAACCAAAGAGCCACCTCATAAAGGAGAGATCAGATGGACACTAGGCGGGCATCCTTCTGGGACAAACAGAGCAGAAGAAGAAAATTGGTAACAACCCTTACTGTTCAGCAGCTGCTGCAGGTGAACCCCAGGCAAGCAGGGCCTGGAGTGAACCTCAGCAGACCCACAGCAGAGGGGCCAGACTGTCAGAAGGAAAACCAAGAAACAGAAATAACCTCATCATCAACAAACAGAACGTCAATCTGAAAGATTTGAGACCCAATCTGAAAGCCTGCAACTACAAAGTCAACAGGTGGATAAATCCATAAAGATGCTAAGAAACCAGCACAAAAATGATGAAAACACCCGAAACCAGAACACCTCTCCTCCAACAAGGGATCACAACTCCTCACCAGCAAGGGAACAAGGTTGGATGGAGAACGAGTGTGATGAAATGACAGAATCAGACTTCAGAAGGTGGGTAGTAAGAAACTTCTGTGAACTTAAAGAAC
>NW_016107642.1:478914-500090 GCF_001604975.1 Cebus imitator
GCACATATACACCATGGAATATTATGCAGCCATCAAAAACGATGAGTTAGGGACCTTTGTAGGGACATGGATGAACCTGGGAACCATCATTCTCAGCAAACTGACACAAGAGCAGAAGATCAAACACCGCATGTTCTCACTCATAGGTGGGTGTTGAACAATGAGAACACATGGACACAGGGAGGGAAGCACTACACACTGAGGTCAGTTGGAGGGAAATAGGGGAGGGATGGTGCGGGGTGGGGAGCTGGGGAGAGATAACAAGGGGAGAAATGCCAGATGTCGGTGATGGGGAGGAAGGCAGCAAATCACACTGCCACGTGTGTACCTATGCAACAATTTTGCATGTTCTTCACATGTACCCCAAAACCTAAAATGCAATAAAATAAATAAATGGGGGGAAAAAAAAGAAAAAATAGATATGTGATGAACCAATTATAATAAAATATTACTGATGAAATCTAGGTTGTGTGTATGCATGTGTTCACTCTAAAACTTAATCAACTTATGTATAGTTGAAAATTACTAATGCATTTCTAATTATAATATAATAAACTGATAATAAGAAAATGTAGAAAATAATTTCAATATAATAATTAAAGGTGGAAAAATAAAAGAGGATACTATGTACCTCACCAAATTAGAAAAAAATGGGTGAATTTTAAAAATCAAGAAATAAAATGAGCTCTATAACACAGTACCATTTATGTGTATTAAACACACAGAGACAACACAATGCTAATATTTTAGAAAATTACACACATATTCAAAGGTATATATTAAACACATTAGAGTAGAAGCTTTTAAGGGGAATAGAAATGGAGATCAAGAATGAATAAAGGAAAGAAAAAAGAGAATTGCCAAGCTGCCTTGTATATAGGTTGATTATGAGAGTGTGCCATGAATACCTCAACTCTCTGTGCCTAGTTTCTGAAAAAAAGAAAAGAAAAACGTATAAAGAAAACCTAATATGGAAGTAATTTTAGTTTTCTAACAATAGCTATAGGCATTTTTTTTTCCTTATTCAAGCTTCAAAAACTGTTTTAGAGTAGTTGACAAATATGTAGTTAAAAATTAATGTTACAGCTCTAGCGATGGTGTGGCTTATATTTTTATATTACTTTAAAATCATATTTCAATTTTATTTTATTCATAATTTTAAAATATTACATAATATGACCATAACCCTCATTATGATATCTAAAATGCAGGAATAATTTATGTCACTAACCTGTCAAAAGGAAAGGAAAGGGAGAAATAGGAGAAGTATTCTAGACATGGATTCAAACAAAACGTTTGTTTCTCTTCTTTGTTTTCAAGTGTGGTAGAGCCTAGTTACTTTAGCAGTATTTTAAGCAAAATGTTATATAAAAACAATATGTTGTGTTCTGCTGTTCTAAAATAATTTATTTTCCGTTTAGAGGGGTACTATTTTCTAAAATAATTTATTTTCTGTTTAGAGGGGTACTAAGGAATTTAGTATCTGATTAATATAATAAAAACAATAGATTCTTTTTGGTTTATAAAAATTTGCAACTGAGAGAGTTTCCCTGACCTTTAATCTTTGAGGAGGATAATTTGTAAATACACGTCTTTAAGGATCTGATTAGGCACTAGCAGTAGACAATCATCTCCTCCTGATGAAATTATATAGGCTATGTATTTGTTTGTATACATCTCTGTAGTTTAATCTACAAATAATTTAATCTATAATACATTCTTTAAGAAAATTGTTTTGTTTTTACTTCTTATAATATTGCTTTATAATAGAGAAAGGCCAATCCACACCTCTCAATTGTAGGATACTGTGTAGAAATTACAAAGGAAGTAGAGATCAAAACCCAACTCTATGGATATACTTAATCTAATGGGGAGATAAGACAATGAACACAGATAATGATAAAAAAAATCAGCCACAGTTATCCAAACATGTCCAGGAGTACAGCTTGTAATTATTTTTATAGACAGGATCCCAGCAGTATAATAGTTTTGTCCCTTGATATCATCTATTGAGGACAGAGCTCTGGATTAAGCATGATAAAACCTGAATTTGGCTTCCAACTCTAACCAAGTAGCCTCAAGCAAATAGTACCTGAGCCTCAAAAATACAATTTCCTCAAAAATAAATTTGGCTATCAATCTTCTCTCTACCAACCTCAAAAATGATTGTGAGGATTAAATGATAAAATATGCATGAAAGTGCTTTGTGACCTAGAAAGCTGTATGCAGATTTGAGGAAATATTTTCTTCGTTGTTGGTTCTTATTCTAAACTCAGTTATATTTAAGCCCACGCAGGTCTTTTCCTCTAAAGACCCTACACTTCCCATTTTGCCCACTTAAGTAACTCAAGTTCCTCTTCTCAGTGAAATTTACGTATAGTTTTTCCAGACTATGAGCTCCTATAACCTACTTATTAGTTAAGCTACTCCTACTTATTAGTAGAAGTATCAAACTGCTTAATATCATTAGTAAGCTTTTTGTAGGCATTGCCTTTTTCTGCTTCACCAGACTTCAAGCAGTTTGAAAGCATAGATTTGTCTAATACTTCTTAGTTTTTTCACAGTGCCTAGCATGGTTACCCTACATGGAGTAATTCAATACATATTGATTGTGACTGATTGATTAAAGGATAGTTCATTCATTCCTAGGGCAAATATATTGAGTACTCACTCTATGTCAGTTACTGTAGTATTCCAGGGACTGAGAATATAGCCCTTACCTTCATGGAATGTATTCCAAATAGGGAAGACAGAACATATGTGTGTGTGTGCATGTATGTGTGCATATGTGTGTACATACATATATACAATTTATATAGTTTTAGTACTTGAATGAAAATGAAACAATGGAAGGTAATTTAGTAGGATCCATGCAGAGGCTGGGGTGCTCTTCTAGATAGGATAATCAGAAATGTCTTCCCTGCAAAGAAAACATTTGAGCAGAGAACTGAATGAAAGAGCAGGCAATGCAAAGATCTGAGAGAAATGTATTTGAAGCAGAAATGTGAACCCCATCAGGTTTTCTCTAATAAGTGTGATTCAAGCCTACAAGGTCTGATTTTTTTCAGGGAATTTACAACTTTATTTTTGTAGGGTCCATATATTAACATGTTTCTTTAACAACAATTTATAGAGCTACGATTATATGCCACTCATTGGGTCTATAATTGATAACAAAAATAGGTACCTTTTCTTCCCTCGGGGAGCTTTTATGAGGCTGAATGTTTTTCCCTTTTCAGTTCTGGCCATCCAAATTTAGTATATTACTATTGATTGCAATGGTGTCTCACCACCTGCTCTAGTCCAAAAGTAATTATTTGATGGAGTACAAATTGGTGCAACCATTTTAAAAAAATTACACTACTTAGACAAATGAAATATATGCAAACTCTATTTATAACCAATCCTTTTCATGGATAATTCACAAGGAAATCTTCACATAGATCCATATGAGGACATCATTGTGTGTTATATGTGATGGTAGTGAGCAAGAATCAACCTGAGTGTCCATTACTCCAAAAGTGGATATATAAGCTATGGTAGTTGCATACTCATCATAGAGTATTATGCAGTAATTTAAAATCAATTAGATAAGATAGAATTTACCTTAACTGTCACAAAATGGTCCTAGCATAAGTGTTCAAAGGCTGATATAACACCATGGTTTTCAGGACTCAGGCTCATTCTATCCTTTTACTCTGCCACCCTGAAAATGTATCTTTTATCTTGTGGTCTAAGATGGCTATCACATTGTGACCACTTGTCAAAATTCTTGCCAGAAAGAGAGATAAATAGAGGACATTTTTATTTTGGGGTTGAATATATCACTTCCATTTACATTACCTTGGTAGGGGCCAGGCTGCATGGCAACATTTAGCTACCCAGCTAAGCTTTTATTATTATAGAGAAATGGGAGAATAGGTATTGAGTGAACAATCTGCAGTCTCGACCACAATCTATTATGTGCCTATCATGAGACATTTTACAATCTTTTCTTCATACTAAATATTTGAAATGTGGTGTGTATTTCACTCTGATAGGATACCATAGTTTGGACTAGCAACAACTCTAGTGTTCAATACCCACATGTGGCCAACTGTTATAATATTGGGTAACACATTTCTAAATATAATGTATTCATTTATCTCTAGGACCTTAATTCAATCCCCACAACTGTGTTTTCTCTAGTGGTATCAATTGCCTAATCAGCTCTCCAAATCATTCCATTTCATGGTCACTTACTGGGGACTAATCTAACCCCAGTATTAATGTTAGTATTTTCCTGCGCTGAAAGCAAACCCCTAACCAAGAAACATGTTCTTTGTATTTTTAAAATACAAACCAAAACAAAAAAATTTTTTTAAATATCATCACCCGAAGAGGAAACAAAACAAAGAAAAACTTTAGTGAGCATCAATCATTATACACATAAATTGTGACTTAAAATTTGACTTTTGCAATACCTCTTAAACAGTTTTCATGGATTTATTACTTCACATATGTTCACTTGTCCAAGAAAACGTGCATTGCAAAAAAATTCCAAGGGCAATGAAGATTTTGCAATTTATGATTTTATGGTTGTCATTGTTTTTGATCACTTAATCATAGGGAGGTGATCTGTCAATACAGAGAATATGCTGAATAGTGATGAGCTGAGGAGTCAAGAAAGTTGCAAGCCCACTGAGATTTGTTTGATAAAAGCAGTCATTTTGAAGAACTATTTTTTTTAAATGATTTCAAGTTCCTTGGTAGGGTGAAGTTAAAACCTATGGAGAACATAGGTATCAGTCATGTTGTAATTCTTGTTAAAAATGTCAAATTTAACTATAAAGAATTATGAGTTGGAATGAAGTTGTTCACAAATAAAAGCAGACATGCAACTCAGAGTTTTCACAAGAGTGGAAGAATGTTATGCTTACTTCAAGGAAAGATGTCTCATGAATTCAAGAGATATCTTCCCCCGCCAAGTCTTGCATATTTCTGCTGATGCTACTGAGTCTTAATCAGTGCTCACGATGGACTGCAATGAACTATCCACCAACATTTTTGTAGTTTCTTTCATTACTACTTTTAAGATAACTGAGTAAAAACAAATGTATAATGTGTGACGAAGAAAAAAAATGTATGTCATTGTATGATTAACAAATACATTTGGGTACTGAATAAAAAAACTTGTCTTTATTAGCACGTTGCTTTACTAATTGATTATACAAGATATACTCTGTATGAGGAGAAAGTTTTACTGCTAAAGTGAATAATGTAAGATTTTACATAATCCAGTCTGTGTACTATGCTATATCCTTCATTATATGTTATTCATCTAACACAGTTTTGACCCTGAAGTTTAGTAATTCTGCTACACATGAATCATGGAATGTATCCCTTAAACAAAGTCAAATTAAGAGACAAATATTTCATAATATTTTTCTTGAAAATATGATTATTAAATGTCATTTTAGATCACTTAAATGTTCTTATTATAAATACATTTTTAATCAAGGAAATATTACACTTTGGTATTTCATTATTGGATTTGACTTTCAGTATGATTTAAGTATTTGCTAAACTAAATATATTACCTAATAAAAATAACAAACCTAAATTCAGTGAATTCCTCATCATTCTTGGAACTAAAAATATGACTTTATTTCTAATACATTTGCATTTTTTACATTGAAATTAAAAATGTGTAGATATCTTTCAAAGTCAATACTTCTAATAAAGGGAAAATTACAACAAGAACATGTTCTTTAAGGCTATTAATAAAATTTTTATTTATTAAGCATTTATTGAGTTACTGTTTTGTACAGCCACATTATACTGGACATTTCCTGCTCACAGGGCTCTTATAATCTGTCTGTGGAAAAATTTTACTTATGAAATATAAAGCAAATCCTTGAGCATTAACTTTTATTAGAGAAAGCTTTCTGGTTCAAATAAATAATAAGTATGCATTAGGCAATGTGGAAGATGCTACAATTTGGGACTGCAGCTACATCAAAGTCAAACGGAAATTATATATATGTTCATTATATTGATGAATTCATAATTTTGGCATGCTTTTCCTGTATCTATAGATATTTGCCAGAATAAATATAAATGTTAAAAAATATTTTAGTTTAGAAACTAAGGGAGGAGATTAATTTATTCACCTATCAACCTCTACCATCATACATACTTTTCTCATTCTGAAGCTAAGGACAGCATTTTTCCTGATTATTATTTTATTACATCCAAGCATTGTATTTCTATAAAATGTTCATGATTAGGATTGCATCAGTTTCTCTGAGATTTGAGAAGAAAATTAGCAGTTTTTCCAGCTTTTATTATAACAAATTGAATGTCATATATATTTTTATGCTTTTACATAATCATTTTCTTTACACTGTACATATTGGTTTTTAGTCAGAACCGTATATTTTCTGATGTTATTGAGTATCTTCAGTATTGTCCATTGACTCCTGAGAAATAATGTTCACAATTGTTCAAGGATTTCATTGAAAGTAACATAATTATTGAATATAGGCAAAAAGATATTATCATTTTTATGTGCAGCATTTGTTGACATAAATTATATTGGCACTCTATCATACTACATCCTCACACACTTTTCTAATGTAGTTATGCCAAAGGCCACCCTAAAGTGGTGATAATTTGTGTTTATTTTATTTTTTTTTTTCTGCTTCACAGTGGTACAATTATTGTGGCTACAAACGTAATTATCTCTATCCGGAAAAATAAACATAGTACTTTTTTTCAAGCCTAACCAGAGAACTCAAAGTATATGCTGTGATATGAACAAGCACAAATGGCTATAGAAATAATAAATTTTTTAAAAAAGAAAAATTTTATGATGATATAACTTGGATTGTAGGCCTAATATATTTTAAACTTTTATTTGAGGTACAGGGGTACATGTGCAGGTTTGTTATATAGGTAAACCCATGTTATGGGGGTGTATTGCAGAGATTGTTTTGTCCCCAAGATGTTAAGCTTAGTAACCAAGAGTCATTTTTCCTTCTCCTCTCCCTCCTTCCCACATCTACTCTCTGGTAGGCTCAAGTGTCTATTATTTCCCTCTATGTGTGCATGTGTTCCCCATAATTGTCCTTTTTTCACTGTTTAAGGGGACTGCTTGCCTTTTATCTTGTAAATTTCTTGAAGTTCATTGTGGATTCTGGATATTACACCTTTGTCAGATTAATGGTTTGCAAAAAGTTTCTCCCATTCTGTAGATCGTCTGTTTATTCTGCTTATAGTTTATTTGGTTGTGCAGAATGTCTTTAGTTTAATTAGATTCCATGTGTTAATTTTTGCTTTCGTTGCAATTGCTTTTGGTATCTCATCAAGAAATCTTTGTCTTCTGTTCCTATGTCCAGAATGGTATTGCCTAGGTTGTTTTCTGGGGCATTTATAGTTTTGAGTTTTACATTTAAGTCCCCAGTCCATCTTGAATTAATTTTGTGTGTATGGCATAAGTAAGGGGTTCAGTTTCAGTCTTCTGTATCTGGCTAGCCAATTATCCCAATACCATTTATTAAATAGGGAGTCCTTTCCCCGTTGCTGTTTTTGGTTAGTTTTCTCAAAGATTACACGGTTGTAGTGTGTGGCCTTATTTCTGGGACGTCTATTCTGTTCCATTGGTTTATGAGTTGGTTTTTGTACCTTTAGCATGCTGTTTTGGTTACTGCAGCCCTGTAGTATAGTTTGAAGTTGGGTATCATGATGCCCCCAGCTTTGTTCTTTTGGTTTAGGATTGTTTTGGCTATTCAGGCTCCTTTTTGGTTTTGTGTGAATTGTAAAATAGATTATTTCTAGTTCTGCGAAGGATGTCATTGGCAGTTTTATAGGAATAACATTGACTCTATAAATTGTTTGGGGCAGTATGCCCATTTTAAAGATGTTGATTCTTCCTAAGAACATGGAATGTTTTTCCATTTGTTTGTGTCATCTCTGATTTATTTGAGCAGTGCTTTGCAGTTCCCATTGTGGAGATCTTTCATCTGTTTTTTATCTGTATTCCCAGTTTTTGTATTTTTATACGGTAATTTTGAATGATATTTTATTCCTGATTTGGCTCTTGGCTTGTCTGTGGTTGGTTTATAGGAATGCTAGTGATTTTTGTACACTGATTTTGTATCCTGAGACTTTGCTGAAGTTATTTATTAGCTTAAAGAGCTTTTGAACCAAGGCTATGGGGTTTTGTAAATATAGAATCATGTCATCTGGAAACAGGGATAATTTTGGTTCCTCTCTTCCTATTTGGATGTCCTTATTGCTTTTGCCAGATTGCTATGACCAGGACTTTCAATTCTATCTTCAGTAGGAGTGGTGAGGAAAAAGCATCCTTGTCTTGTGCTGGTTTTCTAGGGGAATGCTTCTAGCTATTGCCCATTCAATATGATGTTGATGTGGTTTTGTCATAGATGGCTCTTATTGTTTTGAAGTTTATTTCTTCAATACCTAGTTTGTTGAGAGTTTTTAACATGACAGGGTGTTAAATTTTATCAAAAGCCTTTTTTGCATCTATTGAGATAATCGTTTTGTCTTTAGTTCTGTTTATGTGATAAATCATATTTATTGATTTGCATATATTGAACCAATCTTAGATCACAGAGATAAAGCATATCTGTTCATGGTGCATATGCTTTTTGATGTGCTGCTAGAATTGGTTTGCCAGTATTTTGTTGAGAATTTTTGCATCATTGTTCATCGAAGATATTGGCCTGAAGTTTTCTTTTTTATGTTGTGCTTCTTCTGGATTTTGGTATCAGGATGATGCTGGCCTCATAGAATAAGTTATGGAGGAATCCATCCTCCTCAATTGTTTGGAGTAGTTTCTGTAGGACTAACACCACTTCTTCTTTGCATAACTGGTAGAATTTGGCTGAGAATCCATTTGGTCCTGGGCTTTTGTTTGTTTGTTTGTAGGCTATTTATTACTGCTTTGATTTCTAAATTCACTACTGGTCTGCTCAGAGACACAGTCTCTTTCTGTTTCAATCTTCAGAGACTATATTTTTCCTAGAATTTATCCTGTTTTTCTAGATATGCAAGTATGTGTGCATATACACACTCATAATATTCTATCATATTGGTTTTTATTTCTGTAGTATCAGTGGTGATAACCCCTTTGTCATTTCTAATTGTGCTTATTTGGATCTTCTCTCTTTTATTCTTTTTTAATATAGCTAGTGGTTTAACTATTTTATAATTTTTTTCAGAAAAATAACTCCGGGATTCACTGTTCAATTTTGTGTGTATGTCTCAATCTCTTTCCATTCAGCTTTGATTTTGGTTATTTCTTGTCTTTTCTAGCTTTGGACTTGGTTTGCTCTTGAGTCTCTAGTTCTTTCAGTTGTAATATCAGATTGTTAAATGGAAATCTTTCCAACTTTCTTATGTGGGCATTTGGTGCTATAAATTTCCCTCTTAACACTGTCCTAGCTCTATCCAAGAAATTCTGGTATATCGTATCGTTATTCTCATTAGTTTCAAATAATTTCTTGATTTCTGCCTTAATTTTATTATTTACCCCCAAATTCATTCAGGAACAGGTTATTTAATTTACATGTAATTGTATGGTTTTGAGCATTTTCTTGGTCTTGAATTCTATTGTAATTTTGCTGCAATCCAAGAGAGTGGTTGTTGTGATTTCAGCTTTTTACACTTGCTGAGGAGTGTTTTATATCCAATTATGTGATTGCTTTTAGAGTATGTGCCATGTGGCAAGGAGAACAATATATATTCTGTTGTATTGGGGGTGAAGGGTTCTGTAAATGTCTATCAGGTTAATTTGATCCAGGGCTGAGTTCAGGTCCTGAATATCTTTGTTAATTTTTTGCCACAACGATCTAACACCATCAATAGGGTGTTGAAGGCTTCCATAATTACTATGTGGAAGTCTAAGTTTCTGTGAAGGTCTCTAAGAGCTTGCTTTATGAATCTGGGTGCTTGTGTGTTGGGTGCATTGTTGTTTAGGATACTTATGTTTTCTTTTTGAATTGAACCCTTACCATTATGTAATTCCCTTCTTTGTCTTTTTTGATCGTTGTTGGTTTCCAGTCTGTTTTGTCAGAGACTAGGATTGCAACCGTTTTTTTTGTTTTGTTTTGTTTTGTTTTCTGTTTTTCAGTTGCTTCGTAGATTTTCCACTATCCCTTTATTTTGAGCCTATGGGTGTTATTGCATGTGAGATGAGTGTTTTGAAGACAGCATAACCAGGATCTTGGGTTATTCTTCCTATCCAGCTTCCCGCTCTGTGTTTTAATAAGGACATTTAGCCTGTTTACATTTAAGTTTAGTATTGAAATGCGTGGACTTGATTATATAATCATGATGTTACCTGGTTATTTTACAGACTTGTTTATCTGGTTGGTCTGTAGTGACACTGGTCAATATACTGAAGTGTGGCTGGTCAAAGTCTCTAAATATTTAGTGCTTCTTTCAGGAGCTCTTGTAGGACAAACCTGGTGGTAAATAATTCCCTTGGCATTTGCTTGTCTGAAACATATTTTATTTCTTTTTTGTTTATGAAGTTTAGTACCATATTTAAGTGACAGAACCTCAATTTGATTTGCTAATGTGTATGCACCCTATAACTACTTATAAATTTACTTGTGTTGCTTTACTTTATATGATTTTGAAGGTCTCATTTATAACAAAGATTGAAACATTTGTAAAGTTGATTAGTAAGTTCACAGACATTCTAGTTAGATTTTTTCAACTACAAGAGAAACATCAGTTGTTTATATAACTTGTTGTTGAAATGATCTGTAAAGACCACGTATGAATCTATTTTTATGACATTCTGGCAGAGTTAAGGGTCCCCTAAGTAGCAGAATCTTATTAGACATGTGAAATCTTGAAAGTAATTATATATAATTTAATGATGGAGATAAAAGCATTATTATTATGCTGCTTCTTGATGTATAGATAATCAGGTTTTTAATGGATGGCTGCTCTACTTTTATATTTCATGATTACGGAAGTATGCATAATTGCAGGAACATCAATTTTCATCTTTATAAAAATGGAAAATAAACTGACTGTCATTACAGTCATTTTATTTATTCAACACATATTTGCTGAGTACCGACTCTGTAAAAAAAACTGTTTGGTGACAGAGAGATAATGAAATAATGATGCTTACAAAGCATTTGTGGTCTGGTAGACCAAAAGGTATGTATGTATTCATCGTACTGTAACATGTGTAATAATAGAGTATGTATAAAGACACGCCAACATAGCATGTGTTCCTATTTTGTTTGGTTTAAGTATCTAAACGGAAAAACTCATTTTCAAAGTATCAGACTTTCAAATAAGATAAAACTATGTTGTTCCCATTTCAATGTTCTCTGGGAATGCTTTAAACGAACTGAATGCCTACTGTATTAGGATTCTGTAGAGGGACAGAAGTAATAGGATATATGTATATATGAAAGGGAGTTTATTAAGGAGGATTGACTCACATGATCTCAAGGTGAAGTCCAACAATAGGCCATCTGCAAGTTGAGGAGCAAAGAAACCAGTGGTGGATCAGTCCAAGTCCCCAAACATCAAAAGTAAGAAAGCCAACAGTGCAGACTTCAGTCTGTGGTCAAAGGCCTCAGAGCCCCTGGCAAATCAGTGTTGTAAGTCCAAGAGTCCAAAAGCTGAAAAACTTGGAGTCCAATATTTAAAGACAAGAAGCATCTAGCATGGGAGAAAAATGAAGGCCAGAAGACTCAACAAGTCAAATCCTTCCACATTCTTCTGCCTGATTTATTCTAGCCATGCTGGCAGCTAATTAGGTAGTATGCACCCAAATTGAGGCTATGTCTGCCTCTCCAAGTCCACTGACTCAAATGTCAATCTTCTTTGGCAACACCCTCACAGAGACATCCAGGAACAATATTTTGCATCATTCAATCCAGTCAACTTGACACTCAATAGTAACCATCACATCTAATGTGTGCAAAAACATAGGCAATCATTTACTTTTATCTAAAAAAGTGACCTTACTTGAAGAAGCAAATAAATAATAAAAGCCAGACAATTGCATGATTTTTCTCTATCCTTCTGTTTTCCTGCTTTGTTCTGCATTGTCTATTTTGTTCCCTTTTTCACTAATGTTGAGAGGATTTTTAAATTCCTGTTGATTTAAGTTACTTTACAACAATCACAGATTGAGTGAAGAGTTCATTTTATATAATCTTGGTTAGGTCTTATTTATAAGTAATAATCACAGGAATAATAGCACTATTTTTCATAAGATCTCTAAGCAATTTTTGAACAAGTCACCAACTATGGCATCTGATTATGACATTAAGAAGATAAATATGGAACTATTTTTTCAGGATCATTTAATAAATCAGTAAGACATGTACAGCTGTCTTTATAAGTACATAAAGTGTGATTTGTTTGCACTAAGTATCTATCTTTTAGCCACAATTTTTACTGAATAAAAGTCCCACCAATGGCTGTTATTCGATTAGGCAACATAAGAATATCTCAGCTAAAGGCCTGCTGCATGTGAGAATGCCTTTATGATTTTGGCATATATGTTTTAATCAGATTAGGACATTTTCCAAGATGGCTAACTAGATGCAGCTGGGAAGTGCTATTCCCACAGAGAGGGACCACAGCTTTCACTACACCAACATAGTTTAACTATATCTTCAGAGACAAAATACCAAATGTGGATAGAAAAAAGAATTAGATGTGAGGCTGAAGATAGAGAAAGCTGAGGCCCAACATAGAGTGTCTGAACATCAAGACTGGTTCCCAGCCATGAATGACACCTAGGGAAGAGGTGAATGAAGGGATTAGGGAACTGCTTACTCCAACCAGAGACATCTGGGATCCTAGTGTTGCAGGACTTTTCCTTAGTTCAGCTAAAGATGGAGCTCTTGTCTGTTCCACGGCCACAAAAATTTAGGCACACAGTTGGTTTAAAGGGTGAGTAAAGAAGGTGGTTTACAGGGTGAGTAAAGCAGGGTTTTGTTGGGTGAAAAAGAGAACAAAGGGGGAAACAGAGTCCCTCCTCTAGAGCGCTTCCAGCTTGGATCCCAAGTTCAACACAGAACAAAAGGGACCAGGTTCCTCCCTGCTGCAAACAGCATCAACTTCCTGAGGTTCCACTGAAGTGGGCATGCTGGTTAGAGTTCCTCCCAAGACCCCTTCCCACCTGACTGTCTTACTAGTTGCTGCAAGGAAGCCCATAACCCCAAGGGTGTGTGAGCTCTCAGAGGTAATCTCTATAGAGATTCAATGCAGAGCTGCAGCAGGCAAAGAGCTGGGGACCTGTCAGCACAAGTCAGCTCCAGCAGATCCTGGTCATCAGTGCCTACCCTCCAGGGCTGCCCATCTCCCTCTGAGAGGCTCTGGCCCCAACAACCTGCTGAGGAGAAAGCAGGACCTGCTTCCCCTACAGGACCAGAGCACACATGTCCTGCAGGTCTGTCTGCCTGCCAGGCCTTCCCAGGGCCCCTGCTTGGCATACACCTCATATCACAGGTGTACATAGGATTGTGTGTACAATTAAGCCCTGGATGCTCAGCCTGACTGCTTTGTTCCACCAGAGTGAATGACAGAAGCCTGGGAGCCTTTCAGATACCCAATAACACCAGAAACACTACCCTCCGATTCCAGTATAAAGAGCCACAAGCAGGTTCTGGCGCCTCAGGGCTGCGTCATGCAGCTCAGCAGTGCCAAGCTGGGTGCTGTGAGCTGTGATAAGCACTTTAACAGGGAAGAAGCCCACACTCTCAGAAAACTGAGAGGGGTGAATCACACAGGTTCACAGGCTGGTGTGGAACCTAGACATGCCTCCTTCCACAGTGTTGGTCTGGTAAGAGTGTATCCTGTTTCCCTACCAGACCTCTCCCCAAAGGACCCCTGCAACCTGAAATACTTAATGACAACAACAACAAAACTTGTGTGCACAGTGCCATTAATTAGAGATGTCTTCATAAGGCCCATGAGCAGGTCTTTTGTGGGGGTCACTTCTCTCCCACTTGTACCACAAAAACACAAGTACACACAAAGAAACTGAATGGCTAAGATCCCATCCACTGTCCATTGCTCTCAAGTGCCATCTATTGAAGTCCAAACTACAACACCAAAAATTACTAATTCCTCCCTCCATCCTCATTCTCCAAAACGAAGAGCAAGAATTCAACAACCAAGAACATTTTCATAGACTTAGCTTTCTGAAAACATTGTGAAATTAAGACAATGGACTTAATTTAAGCCACAATTAAAGGAATACCAGCCCTGCTAAATGAGAAACAATCAGCACAAGAATTCTGGCAATTCAAAAAGCAAGAGAGTGTCCCCTTACCTCCAAATGAGCGCACTAACACCGGAGCAATAATTCTTAACCAGTCTAAATTTTCTGAGATGTCAGACATGGAATTAAGAACTGAGATTGCAATGAAGTTAACTGAGATCAAAGAGAATGTTGAAACTCAATTCAAAAAAGCCAAGCAACCCAGTAAAACAATTCAAGACCTGAAAGACAAAATAGTCATGTTAAGAAAGACTGAAACTGAACTTCTTGAGCTGAAAAATTCACTACAATAATTTTATAATACAATCAACAGTGTTAACAGCAAAACAGACCAAGCCCAGGGATGAATCTCAGAGTTCAAAACTGGTCCTTCAAATCAACTCAGTTAGACAAAAATAACAACAACAAAAAATTGAGAAAAATAAACAAAACCTTTGAGAAATATGGGATTATGTAAAGAGACCAAATTTATACTCACTGACAATCCTAAGAGAGAAGTAGAGGTAACAGCAACTTGGAAAAATATTTGATGATACAGTCCCCCAAAATGTCTCTAATCCCTCCAGAGGTTGATGTGCAAATTGGAGAATTACAAAGAACCTCAGATAGATACTATACAAGATGTTCATCTACAAGGAACATAGTCATCAATTCACCAAGGACAATGCAAAATAAAAAATATTAAAGGCAGCTAGAGAGAAGGGGCAGGTAACCAACAGGGGGAACCCCATCAGGCTAGCAGCAGACCTTTCAGCAGAAACCATACAAGCCCAAAGAGATTGGAGACCTATTGCCCGTGTCTTTACAGAAAATGAATTTCAACCAATAATTTTATATTCTGCCAAACTATGCCTCATGAGTGAAGGAGAAATAAAATCCTTCTCTGACAAGCAAAATGCTGAGGGAGTATGTTTTAACAAGACAAATCTTGTAAGAGTTTCTTGACAGAGTGCTAAATATGCACTAAAAAGAATGACACCTGATACCAGAAAAGCACACTGAAGGACATAGCCCACAGACACTATAAAGTAACTATGTAATCAACTCTATATAACTACCAGATAACAGAATGATAATGAAGTAAGGATTGCTACCCGGACACTTTGGGATCCTCTTACCTTTAAGTCAACAGATAGCAAGGGAGTTACAATGTTGGCTGGGGTGACTGGCCTGGCCTGTGAAGATGAAATCAGTCTACTATTCCATAATGGGGGTAAGAAAGAGTATGCATGGAATAAAGGAGATTGACTATGGTGTCTCTTAGTGTTACAAAGCCCTGTGATTAAGGCCAATGGATAACTACAACAGTTCAATCCAGGTAGGACAGCAAATAGCTCAGACTCTTTAGCAATGAAGGTTTGGGTCACACCAGAAGGAAAATGACCATGACTTGCTGCGGTGCTTGCTGAAATCAAAGGGAATACAGAATGGATAGTAGAAGAAGGTAGTCATCAATACAAGCTATGACCACGTGACTAGTTGTAGAAATGAGGACTTTGTCATGAATATTTCCTACTTCTTTTGTAAAAAACATGGTTGTGCATGTATATATTTGTATTAAAAATATATTCGTTTTATTTCCTTTTTCTTCTATTATGTGACATAAGATTTATTGATTTCATCTCAACATTGTATATTGCTGACATTATGTAATAGCATTTGTATTGGGGATTGCTGCATTTATAGTTATATAAAGGATAGTTGTATTATGTTAGGTATAATTATGACATTATTATTGTCTTTATTTGAAGGTTATGTTCAAGTTGACAAGAATTGGACTTGTGATGGTTAATAATTAGGGTCAACTTGGTTGAATTGAAGGATGCAAAGTATTGATCCTGGGTGTGTCTGTGAGGGTGTTGCCAAAGAGGATTAACATTTGAGTCAGTGGGCTGGGGAAGGCAGACTTACTCTTAATCTGAGTGGGCACCATCTAATCAGCTGCCAGAGAATATAAAGCAGAAAGGAAAACCTGAAAATGCTAGACTGGCTTAGCCCCACCCCAGCCTACGTCTTTATCCTGTGCTGGATGCTTCCTGCCCTAAAACAATGGACTCCAACTCAGACTGGCTTCCTTGCTCCTCAGCTTTCAGACTGTACCATGGGACTTTGTGATCATGTGAGTTAATACTACTTAATAAACTCCCCTTAATATATATAAAAAAGAGAATACATACATATGTACATGTATATAATAGGATAACATATGTATATGTTATCCTATTCGTTCTGTCCCTAAAGAGAACCCTGACTAACACAAAAGCAGAATTAATTATTTCTGCTGTTGTTATTGTCGTTATTGTTTTCCTATACAAAAGCTTCACACAGTTCAGAGGAATATGATTGCCTGTTAAATCATTAGTAGATTGTAACTCAATAAAATTTATGTATAGGCATGAGCTACTATGATGAAAAATTGGATCCATAACCAGAACAAGATATTCCAGAAGGAAACATTGTTCCAATAAAGCACACCAAATTTGAAATGTCATATTTCCAGATTCATAGTTTGGTGTTAAACTAAGCAGGAGTTTTCCTTTCAGTCAAAATATAAATAACTCTGAAAAAATAATCATTTAAACCTTATCATATTTATATATTAGTGTCAATTAATTAGATAGTTTTTGGAGAACAGTTTTCCGGAGTTAAGTATTGAAGAGAACATAGAAAGAATTTGACAATTAACTGGCATTATTAAATGGTGAGGGTACAAGAGCCAGTACTAACTTCAATATATTAAAACCTGTAAGATTCACTAGATGTTTAATTGTTCTTCCAACTTCTTAACACTATAAAATAAAGTTTTTGTTTCCATTTTGTTTTGGGAAAAAACATGTAGTAGCACTATTAGATTATATCATTTTATTCTTTGTCTCAATATTATATATTCTTTTCTAATTCTCCTGCCTTTCTGCTTGTCTTCCATCAAATTAGCAGGTCTAGTAGGTGTAATAAATTATCTCCCAGTAATCATCAAGTCCCATGCTTAGGTCCTGATCCCTGTCATGCTTCCACTGATAGTGGCATTGCCTCCTGTATCCCAGGAAAGCCTGTAAAGCTGGTCTGACAAGAGTCTTAGCAAAGGCTGTTTTAATTTAGAGCAAGTTTAATTAAGACTCTCAGTAGAAGAGTGCCACAGACCTGCCTAAAATCTTACTAATGCACAATGCAATTATTGGAATAGCATGGGAATCAGAACAAAGCAAATGGACAAATTTGTCTGTCAGGGATTATAGCCTACCATACAATTAGTGATTACCTGATAAGATTGAGGGAGAATATTAGTAAGGAGGAGTTACTACATCACCTAAATACTTTTGAAAACTAAAGAGAGAAAGTGAAGAATTATTTATAAAAAGGACATACTTAGGGGAATGAATTCCAACTATTTTTGGAAAAGTAGTAAACTGATATGAAATATAAAATCACTGTGCTACATGTTAGTATTGGACTTTGATACTATTAAATATATATTTGTGGTGGGAGAAAGGAGCTTATAGCAGGGTTCAGCTCTTTAATTCTCACAGGGGATAATGATGCACTCTACCAAAGTTATGCATGGGAGAAAATTACTCTAATCATTTATATACAGTGGTAGAAGGAGGAAGAACCTACTCTTCAATCCTCACATAAAGTACTTGCTTATGCAAATTTGACAACTTAGTGTCCATTTTATAGAATGAAGGAACAGACTGACTAGATTCAAAGAGTATTATTTTTTCCTCCTTTGACTATTATTGGCTGTGTGATTGCTTCCTTCATGTGGTAGCATATATTTGCACCTTCCAAAAAGGAGCATATAAAGCAATACATTCATCCCCCAAATAAAATACTAAAAGACATTAACTAGATTATCTGAATCAATTTTCATCTATTTACTTTTCAAACCAGTGCCCCATGTATCTTCTTTTGCCTTATCTTTTTGCCTTATCTTCTTCCCTTTCTGTCAGCATTTTCCTTCCCATACACTCACTTCTTTGAGCAAAGCATTTGTATAATCTACTTTCAGTGTTTTTACAAAATCAGAAGTAGCATTTCCAGTTCACCTTTTGTAGTTGTTTGACCTTGCTGCTTTTCTGAACATAAAAGTCTTATTCTCTGTAGAAGTTCTGGTGGTATAAGAAACTATCAGTCAATTTTACTGATGCTACAAACACTTCAATTCACTACAAAGTTAAGAGTATCATAGTAAATCTCACATTATGGGTTCTATTTTCAAATAATTGACTTAGGAGCAAGCGTTATTTAGGCCCATCTCTTGCAAGCAGTTGGAATCATGGCTGAAAAGAACCCAGGATATCAATCTGCAGCATTAGTGACATCATAACAAATGTCATAGCCTGAATTTTCAGGATACAGCTTATGAAGTGTAAAATGTTGTCATTCAGCAGTGGTACAAGGGCTAAAGTGCAATTTATGGGAGACATGGAAACAGTAGGGGGAGAACCATTCTTCTCATCAATGATATTCACCCTCATAGTCCACAACAGAAAACATATTTAAATTTCTAGATGTCTAACCCAAATGCCAGAGTCTCCTAATAATATGAGTTTATATTTACTTTTTCAAAACACTTTAGAATATATTGTTTGCTAGTTTATTTTTTAAAAGTGAAAGATAACTAGTGTGGATGGTTCTACTAATGGACAAGTGCATACATGACATTAAGTCTATGCGTGAAATAACTTTCATCCTATTCCTAGAATATCAAAGGGTGACTTTATTAATGGTTGTCTTCATTTAAAATGCAAATTACATGTAATAGTACTTTTTTAATATCTGAGCATAAATTCCGTATAAAAGAGAAAACATGGATACATCTATAACACAGAACACGTGAAATAGGGTTAAGTTACTTATGTATCACCCTCTACTTATTCAAGAATTCTCACAAATGCAGCATGCATGTGGGTGTACACACACACATACACACACACCAGGCTTCAAATATCTTCTTGTGCATCCCACAAGAATATTTCTTGCTGGCCTCTCCCTGCAGTTCTCAGACTATTATATCATATTACTTATCTCTGATATTCTTCTCCATATTTGAATGTTCTATCTGTTTTCATACCTCTATTATATTTCCTCTACTTGAAATATTGCCCAAACCACTTCAAACTCCTTTTCTTTTTTCATTATCTATTTTATTTAGAAAATTTTTAATTGACAGATAAAAATGTATATATTTATGGTATACATGATGTTTTAATACATGTATACATTGCAGAATTACTAAATCAAGATAATTTGTATATATATTATTTCATCTTTTTTTGTAGTGAGAACATAAAATCTACCCTCTTGGTAACTTTCAAGTATACAATATATTGATTTTAACTATCATCACCATGATGTCCAGTAGATCTCTTGAACTTATTCCTCTTACCTAACTGAAAGTTTTTATCCTTTGACCAACATCTCCCCAATTCTGTGATCCCCCAGCCTCTGGTAACCACAACCCTACATTGTGCTTCTATGAGTTCAACAACAGAGGTCTACTTCTACCTTAAGAGAATGATACAGTCCCAAGAAAACATTACAATAAGCCGTTAGACAAAGGGGTGATGTGCAAATAAACTATATTATAATGCAGTATTATTTCTTTGAGTATGAGCTTTTCCTATTTTCTTGTTACATTTCTTTGTATAAAATGTTGTAAGAAAGAATCCTAGGAAAGAGAACCTCCTTCTTGCTTTAAGATTTAAAGAAAAGTGAGTGTCCAACCCACCTGCACTTCAATCCAAGCACAGTTTGTAATTAACTTTCTAAACCACCAAATATTTCTCAATCTCCATACTAACCTCACATTTTAGGCAACACCTTTCTCTTTTATGGAATGGTGGTAATGGGATATTATTGAAACATGGCCTATTGTTTACTGTAGTCCGTTAATTAGCAGTTTTATTAGCTCACTGTAGTACTCAGAAAGGATGAATATATATTCCTGTATTTTTTGCAACAGCAGTTCAAGAATGAAATTTTGACCAGCCCTTACTGCTTGGTTCTTTGCATAGATGGGCTTGCTATAGCCATCTTGTAGCATAAAATACTGTGACTTACTGATATTTGAGCTAAAACGGACATGGATACCTTTCAGTCCAGCACCCAGTCCATGCAGAAATACTCTTCTAAAATATCTCAAACAGAAGAGAGAGTATAAGATTAAATTTATACAAGCATATATCAAAGATATTGTGGGTTCCATTCCAGACCACAGCAATAAAGCAAATACCACAATAAAGTGAATCAGACAAAGGCAGGTGCAGTGGTTCATATCTGTAATCCCAGTGATGTGGGAGTTATGTTTACACTGTAGTATAGTACATTAAGTATACAATATGATTATGTCTTTAAAAAGTATATATCTTAATTTAAAAATATGTTGTTGCTAAAAAAAATTAATGATCACCAGAGCATTATTTAAGTCTTAATCTTTCTGCTGGTAGTGGGTCTTTCCTCCAAGTTCATGGCTGCTGACCGATCAGGGTGGGGACTGCTAAAGGTTTGAGTGGCGATGGCAATTTCTTAGGATAACAATGAAGGTTGCTACATTCATTGACTCTATCTTTTACCAAAGATTTCTCTGTAGCATTTGATGACATTTGATAGCATTTATCCACAGTAGAACTTCTTTCAGAATTGCAAACAATCCTCTCAAATCCGGCTGCTGCTTTATCAACTAAGTTTATGCAACATTTGAAATGCTTTATTGTCATTTCCATTTTTATTTTAGGTTCAGGAGTACAGATTTGTTATGCACAGGTTTGTTATATAGGCAAACTGTGTGTCCTAAGGGTTTGGTGTACATATTATTTTGTCGCCAAAATAATAAGAATATTACTCCATAGGTAGTTTTTCAATTTTCTCTCTCTTCTCACCCTCCATCCTCAAGTAGGCCCTG
>NW_016107642.1:500105-507191 GCF_001604975.1 Cebus imitator
TTGTGTCCATGTGTACTCAGTGTTTAGCTTCCACTTATAAGAGACAACATGTGGTATTTTGTCTTGGTTTCTTCTGTTAGTTCACTTAGGATTATGGCTTCCAGCTCCATCCATGTGTCTGCAAATTACATAATATCATTTTTTCTTTGTGGCAGCATAGTATTCCATAGTGTATATGTATCACATTTTCTTTATCCATTCTACCATTGATTTGCATTTGGGTTGATTCCATGACTTTGCTGTTGTGAACAGTGTAGTGAACATATACATTCATATGTGTTTATTGTAGAACAATTTATATTCCTTTTAGTATATATATCCAATAATGGGAATGATGGGTCAAATAATGTTTCTGTTTGAAATTGTTTGAGAAATTACCACACTATTTGTCATAATGACTAAATTAACCTACATTATCACCAGCAGTGCATGAATGTTCTCATTTCTCTGCAACTTTGCCAGAATCTGTTATTTGTTGACTTTTTCAATAATAACCATTCTGACTGATGTAAGTTGGTATTTCATTGTGGTTTTCGTTTGCATTTCTCTAATATTAGTGATGTTGAACATGTTTTTATAAACTCCTTTTCAAACTAGCAAGTGTATGTGTTATTTAAGGTAAAGTTCATATAATTCGTCCTCTGAAGAACTTTCTCAACTCCAACCCACCTTAAAGAATTATACCACTGTATACCATGGCCTATTTTGTTGGAGGCTGGGAGAAAAGGTGTGTATACCAGTATTACATCAGTTACTGCATTGTTTGGTTATTTATTTATATATATATCACCTCAGCTAGAATGTGAGTGTCACAAGGGTAAAGACTGTTTTGTTCATATTATACCCTCAGTACATATTAAGGGCCCTGGCACAAAATAGGTGCCTAATAAGAGGTACATACATTAATGAATGAGAAATCAAATGGTACTTTGCTCCTGTGAGTAAAATTAATAGCCTCTTAAGAAAACTATGGTTTAGAAGGGAAGTTCTATTGAAGAAAAAAAAGCCATGAATATTTCAAAGGCACATAAGTTTAACTGGAAATTCCTCTATTTCAAATGTTTTTTTCACCTTGCAATTATTAATGCAGGATGCAATATAATAAACATAGAAAGTTTTTTTTGGTAATTGTGCTTGAATATATTTGTTATATGAATAGTTAATAATTTTGAATACTTCTGATTAATAATATGGTAAATTTATTTTTAGTAAGCACAGCTTTCTTTAATATATATTATTTGCATGTATAGTGTGTACCAATCAGTATTATCTAGGCATCTCTAATATGTATTGAAATAAACCAGCTAATTTTACCATTAAGTCTAATTTAGAATTAGATTATGACCTGTACAGTACATACCGAAAATAAGCAGAATGTATCCTGAATTGGGACACTAAAACAGATCTAAAAATGAGAATTAAAAGATAATGAATTAGCAATGATAGGCAATAAGCAGGATTCTTAATAAATGGTCTTTAAAATTTGGGTGAGAAAAATGTGTTGTCAGATGAGTTGGTGAAGTAGACCAAAGTATATCAGTGAGTTACTCAGCAGGTTCTACTTTGGTAGCCTAATAAGCACCCCAGGATTTTCCCAAACACAGAAAAGTCCTTTGTTTATGTACCTGTGTGAATCTATTTCCAAAAGTGAAAAGAGAACAAAAGAGCATGGATGGGTAATGTTGAAGAAGAGGATGCTTCATCCTAATCTAGGTCGCAGGGAAAATTGTTCAAAACCATTTTATTCTTTGTAAAGATTAACCCCCAAATGCTGCCACTGTCAAGATCTTCTTGAATAGTCTGCCTAAAAGCTGTTTCAGTGTTTCATCTATCTTGTTTTGAAGAACAATTTTTTAAATTAGGATGCTATTTTTGTCTGACTGCCTCTACTTTTGGTCATGTTAGTGATATTATTTTTCATTCTATCTTGAAAATGTTTTAAAAAGTGAAAAAAATGTTTCATATAGCAATTTCACATTTCCTGTTGTACACCAAGACAAGACTCTTGCTAATGGAAATTGATTTTTGTGTAGGTTACATAGAAGAGTTGTGTACTTCTCTCCATATAGTTACTCATTTCTGAGTATAGTCTGAGAGATTCATATCCAGGTATGTGCATAGAACTACATGGAAATGCTAACAGCAACTCTGATAATTGAAATGCTAGCAAGCTAATTTCACTCAAATTGAATGTGATTCACAAACATCTTCTTTCATCATTGCCTGCCCCTACTCCCAACAAACACCATAACTGTATTCCTGGGAGGAGAGCAATTCTATAGCCTATTGGTATTTGTTTCTACAATTTCAGGAAGCCTACAGATTAATTGTATTCAGTTCCCCAACTTTGAAAAGCTCAATTGCAACAAGCCAAAGATGTGAAGAGAATAAGAATAAATAATATCTTGCTGTTTTGACATCTCTGACATCATGTTGTTCCCTTTGTTTTGACATACAAAAATAAATCGTATTTCCAGTGCTCATTATTCCAATTAGCAGCAGATCATCTTAGTAACAGAGTCTTTCTCATCTTGTACACAATACAAGGCATTAAGACTCATTATTTTAAGGCAAGGCTCATATGTGACATATTTTATTAAAATCTCTTGATTAATATTATCCACCAAGAAGTGGAAATGTCTAGCATATTATATGAGACCCATGGTACGATTATGTTTCTGTTTTTAATTATGCTAAAAAATCTGACATACTATATATTTTAATTATCTATTTGCTTGTCTACACTCTTCAGAACCTAAGCAAACTAGGGCACAAATTTCTCTTTCTGTTATTAATTCCTTTAACCCCAATGTCTTCAAGGGTGTTTGGCACATAGTGGCTGTTAATAAATGTTTCTTTAATGGGTAAATGCATGAACACATGTAAATATATTTGTTTGAAATCGCTATCATTCAACTCATAGGACATCTCTCTTTTTCACCATTACCACTCACAGCAACTGTAAATAGGAGATATGAAAGCAAGAATGTTTTTACATCTTGTATACCATTTCACTATACCTCCAGCACATCTTACCTATTCTTAAATTTGTGTTTTTGTATGCTCCATTCTCCAGTTAAAATTTCTTTACTCTTCATCTCTACCAATCTATGTACCTTCCTCACTTAAAAATCTGTCTCCGTATCCTAACCCTCTAGTCATTCTTCTTTATATCTTCCCTGTGTGTTCTCTCAATATCTGCATATTTTATGCTGTCATTTTTGCGGACTAAAAATGGTCGACTATTTGGTAAATGTTTATTCATAACTCTTTAGTCTCAAATGTACATCTCCAACTGAATAGGAACTCCTTAAAAGGAACAATTAGTCTACTGCACAGAGCACCCCACCCCCACGCCTGATTTCTTTTTTTTTTACCCCATTTATTTTATTGCATTTTAGGTTTGGGGGTACATGTGAAGAACATGCAAGATTGTTGCATAGGTACACACGTGGCAGTGTGATTTGCTGCCTTCCTCCCCTTCACCTACATCTGGCATCTTTCCCCTTGCTATCTCTCCCCAACTCCCCACCCCCCACCGTCCTTCCCCTATTGCCCCCCAACTGACCCCAGTGTGTAGTGCTCCCCTCCCTGTGTCCATGTGTTCTCATTGTTCAACACCCGCCTATGAGTGAGAACATGCGGTGTTTGATCTTCTGCTCTTCTGTCAGTTTGCTGAGAATGATGGTTTCCAGGTTCATCCATGTCCCTACAAAGGACCCAAACTCATCGTTTTTGATGGCTGCATAATATTCCATGGTGTATATGTGCCACATTTTCCCTGTCCAGTCTATCATCGATGGGCATTTGGGTTGGTTCCAGGTCTTTGCTACTGTAAACAGTGCTTCAGTGAACATTCGTGTGCACGTGTCCTTATAGTAGAACGATTTGTAACCCTTTGGATATATACCCAGTAATGGGATTGCTGGGTCAAATGGAATTTCTATTTCTAGGTCCTTGAGGAATCGCCACACTGTCTTCCACAATGGTTGAACTAATCTACACTCCCACCAACAGTGTAAAAGTGTTCCTATTTCTCCACATCCTCTCCAGCATCTGTTGTCTCTAGATTTTTTAATGATTGCCATTCTAACTGGCATGAGATGGTATCTCAATGTAGTTTTGATTTGCATTTCTCTGATGACCAGTGATGATGAGCATTTTTTCATACGTTTGTTGGACTTCATGACCAAAACACCAAAAGCATTGACAACAAAAGCCAAAATAGACAAATGGGACCTAATCAAACTCCAAAGCTTCTGCACAGCAAAAGAAAGTCATTAGAGTGAATCGGCAACCAACAGAATGGGAAAAACTTTTTGCAGTTTACCCATCTGACAAAGGGCTGATATCTAGAATTTACAAAGAACTAAAACAGATTTACAAGAAAAAAACAAACAAGCCCATTCAAAAGTGGGCAAAGGATATGAACAGATACTTTACAAAAGATTTCTTAATGACTCTTAGTCCCCCGTTGTCCTGCAGAGATTAGAGGAGGATTTACCACCTTGTAGCACTTTCCTTCTTGAAATTCCATCACCGGTTTTTCTCTTCTTCAATATGATCCACCCTTTCTTATTTGTTTCATCTTTTTTCTAGTTTCTCTCTTATTTCCTACAATTTACCTCTCATTCTTCTTTCTCAAAACATGGCATTTTTGAATCACATCAACAATTTTAAATATACTTCAAAAATTAAATGTAATCTTTCACTAAAGATGTTCTGTATATAAAATTGGAAATCACATAAAATATTCTTATTACTAACAGTTTTGCTACTGGCAATATCTTAGATTACTTTCTTTATATTTTTAATATGCCGCTACAAGCAAACAAACAAAAAAAGTTGAAGTCCCACTCTGTATATACAAATTTTACCTCATGACATGAAGCTTTTCAAATTAAAATTTATCATGATTGTTTCCTATCTTCTAATGTGTGCATGTCCAAAGCCATACTATTTATCTTAAAGCATAAGCTTGAGGGTGGTATTTTTATCTTAAATAAATTATATAAATGATTTAATCAAAATTTACGTATTGTCTTTGTATAGCATTGGGGGAAGAAGGAGAAGGTAAGGATGTGAGTTACTTAGTACTGATTGTTGGTAATGGATTAGTTCTTGTATTATCTAATGCTAACATCCTGATGCAATATTTTCCTTAGAATTATAGATCTTTTAAAATAAATAGTAAAATAATCTTATTGTTCTTCACATATAGATAAACTTTCTGTTTGAAGCAATCTTTTGATATATAGGTAATTTTGATCAGGATACATTGTGTGTGTGTGTGTGTGTGTGTGTATGTGTGTGTGTGTCCATTCTATGATGCGTGTGTGTGCGTGTGTGTGTGTGTGAGAGAGAGAGAGAGAGAGAAAAAGAGAGAGAGATAATTTAATAATAGCTATTTAGGGTGTTTGGAGCATGGTTATTCATGGAGGTGGGAAAAAGAAGGTTACTGTAAGGTAAGCTTTAGATTTCATAATATTTTACTCTTATATAGTTTACCTAAAAGTTATTAGAGCCCTTTGAAAAGCAAGCATGTCTCTATGTCAGTAGTACAGTGATTAATTAAGAGAAAACTTATTCCTCGTCACAATTTAATGTCATTATCTGGATGTTTGTTCCTCATTTGACTCCATATAAAAACATTTCTTCCATCAGAAGACCTAAATAGTGTTTGAAACTTGACGACAGACTCACCTTTTTGGCCACCAGTTACCAAGCCTCTTTGTCTTTTAACCTTATTCTTGCCTTCCAGCTTCTACATAGTTGACTCAGTGCATTATTAAGCTTTGTGTTCTCATATTCATATCCTTTAAACAAATTTTCCTTTTCCTGAACAAAACAACAATAAAAATAGTTCTGGAATCTTTGCCAAATTTGATTCCAATGTCCACGTAGTTTGGAAAATATCTTTACTTTTGTTATATCCTATGTCTTGGTATTCCTCTGAATTCAGATTGTAATTTTGGATATCCACAGGACACTTAAAGATTACTTTCATAGACTAAAGATATTTGGAAAGCAAATCTTCTGCTGGTTCTGAATAAAAGTTATAGCTACAGATCCAAGATCATCAGTGGAATAGGTTGTCTGAAGATTTACCAAACCAAAAGACAGGAACTAACTTGTTTTATAACTTCCTTTCTCATAACCCTAAAACCAACTAAAAGTTTTTGTTTGAAAAATTTCCAACATTTCTTTGTAAGAGTTTCTTCAGATAAGAAAATTGATCTTCCAAACAAGCATTTTCAATACCATAATGATATACTTTTTTAAAAGATTATTCTTTTTTGTTTGTGTTATTATATCGCTATTTTTATATATTTCTATTTACATTTTACACTAAGATTGTGCAGCCTTTCATCATATAAATATACTTTTTTCATGTACAATTTTTATTTTAGAATGATGAAGTACATATGCAGAATTATTACAGACTTGTATTGTGTGATGCTGAGGTTAGAGGTACAATTGAACCCATCAACCAGGTAGTTAGCATAGTACTCAATATTTTTGCAACCCTTTCGCCCTCCCATCTCCCCTCTAAATAGTAGTCCCTAATATTTATTGTTCCCATACTTACACCCACATGTACGCATTGTTTAGCTTCCTCTTTTAAGTGACAACATGCGGTATTTGTTGTGTCAGTTTCTACATTACTTTGCTTACGATAAAGGTCTCCAGCTACATCCACATTGCTGAAGAGGACATGATTTTGTTCTTTTTTATGGCTGCATGGTATTGCACCTGAATATATACCACGTTTTCTCTATCCAATATGCCATTTATGTGCACCTCACCTGGGATATTTCCATGTTTCTGCTATTATGAACAGCACTGTGATGAACATACACGTACATGTGTCCTTTTGGCAGAATTATTTATTTTCTTTTGAATATATACTCAATAACGAGATTGCTGGGTCAAATGGTAGTTCCACTGTTAGTTCTTTGAGAAATCTTTAAATTCCTCTTCATAGTGGCTGGACCACTTTATATTCTGTCCAACAGTGTATAAGTGTCTCCTTTTATCCACAGCCTTGCCAACACCTGTTTTTCACTTTTTTTTTTTTTTTTTTTT
>NW_016107642.1:507214-601696 GCF_001604975.1 Cebus imitator
TTTTTTTGAGATGGAGTCTAGCTTTGTCGCCCAGGCTGCAGTGTCATGGCATAATCTCAGCTCACTGCAACCCTGCAACCTCCACCTGCCAGGTTCAAGAAATTCTCCTGCCTTAGCCTCCCAAGTAGCTGGGACTACAGGCACATGCCACCATGCCTGGATAATTTTTAGTATTTTTGATAGAGACGGGGTTTCATCATGCTGGCCAAGGTGGTCTCAAAATCCTGACTTTGTGATAGGCCCACCTCGGCCTTCCAAAGTGCTGGGATTACAGGTGTGAGTCACTGTACCCAGCCTGTTTTTTACTTTTTAACAAAAGCCATTCTGACTGGTATGAAATGGGATCTAATTGTGATCTTGATTTGCATTTCCCTTATGATTAGTGACATAGAGCATTTTTTCATGTTTGTTAGCCACTTGCATGTCTTCTTTTGAGAAGTGTTTGTTCAAGTCTTTTGCCCTCTTTTTAATGGGGTTATTTGTTACTGGCTTGTTGAATTGTTTAAGTTTCTTTGTAGATTCTGGATATTACACTTTTGTTGGATACATAGTTTGTAAATGTTTTCTCCTGTTCTATAGGCTTTCTGTTGCTCTGTTGATAGCTTTGTTTTGTTTTGTTTTGCTGTGCAGAATTTATTTAATTTAATTATATTTCATTTAGCAAATTTGTTTTTGCCACAGTTGATTTTAGAGATTTAGCCATACATTATTGCCTGCTTTGATACTGAGAAAGTATTTCCTAGGTTTTCTTCTAGAATTTTTATAGTTTGAGGTCTTACATTTAAGTCTATAATTCACCTTACTTTTTGTGTATGGTGACAGGTAGGGGTCCAGTTTTATTCTTCTACATTTGAATAGTCAGTTATCTCCTCACTATTTGCTGAATAGGGAGTCCTTTCCCCATTGCTTGTTTTTTGTCAAGTTTGTCAAAGAACAGATGGTAGTAAATGTACAGCTTTATTTCTGAGCTCTCTTCTGTTCCATTGGTCTATGAGTCTGTTCTTGTACCACCACCATGCTGTTTTAGTTGCTATGGATTTGTGGTGTATTTTGAAGTCAAGTAATGTGTTGTCTCCAACTTTGTACTTTTTGCTAAGGATTACTTTGACTATTTGAGCTCTTTTTAGTTCCATATGAATCTTAGTATAGCTTTCTCTGTGAAAGCTCTGTGAAAAATGATATTGGTAGTTTTACAGAAATAGCATTGAATATGTAAATCACTTTGAGCAGGATGGCTATTACAGCTATATTAGTTATTGCAATCCATGTGCTTGGAATGTTTTTGCATTTATTTATATCATCTCTAACTTTTTTCAGCAGTGTTTTGTCGTTCTCCTCGTAGAGATCTTTAAGCTCTTTAATTTGATTATCTTTCTAAGTATTTTACTTATGTGTGTGGCTATTATAAGCGGAATTGTGTTCTGTATTTGGTTCTCAGCTAGAATGTTATAGGTGTATAGAAATGCTATTGATTTCTGTACAATGATTATATATCCTGAAACTTTACTGAAGTAGCTTATCAGTTCTAGGAGCCTTTTGGTAGAGTCTTTAGGATTTTCTAAGTATAGACTCATATTGTCGTAAAAGAAAGATAGTTTGGCCTCTTCTCTTATTTGGATGCCTTTTATTAATTTCTCTTGCCTAATTGCTCTAGCCAGGACTTCTAGTACTATGCAGAATATAAGTGGTGAGTATGGATGTCTTTGTCTAAAACTAGTTTTAGATGACCTCAATGTTCCAATGTCTGTTTGCTTTACAGAAAAACATATTTCTGCCAAATGACATATGGTCTTAAAATATAGATGTATGAATCATTAATGATGCAAACTGAAAACTACCCATAAAGTCCCTTAAATTAGTTTAGAGACCATTTGTATCTATCATCATGTTGATTGCAATCATTAGGAACGGTATTAGTTTGTACTCATACTGTTAGAGAGAAATATCTGAGACTGGGTAATTTATAAAGAAAAGACGTTCAATTGGCTCATCATTCTACAGGTTGTACAGGAAGCATGATGCTGGCTTCTGCTCAGCTTCTGGAGAGGCCTCAGAAAAATTTCAATCATGGCAGAAAGTGAAGGGAAAGCAGGCCCATCTTATACGGTCAGAACAGGAGCAAGAGAGAGAGGAAGGAAGTGCCACACTCTTTTAAACAACCAGATATTATGAAAACTCACTCACTATTGTGACCAAGGGGGATGATGCCAAACCATTCATAAGAAACCACCCAATTGATGGCAGTGGCAGCCCATCTGGAGCGCCACTACAAAGACATTGGCTGCAATGTGTGACACACAGCTAGGGCTGCATGCTCCATGAAGTAGGTGGGAGCAGAGAACAGGCAAGAGCCCCATACCCTTCTTAGTTAGTGGGGCAGGATTCTCATACTCTGGGCGCAGCTACAGTCACCCAGCTGTGGCTGCAGACCCAAGTATCTCTGCACGCTCAAGGGACTAGAAAGCCTCCCTCTCCCCACAGGCTCAGATGTGTCTGCTCCTGTGGCTTGGATTCTCCCCACTCCCAGTGCCCATTCCAGAGTGGAGCGAAGTTGTGGCTGAGCTTGGGCACTGTCACAACCCAGCCAGTAGTGCACGTACTTAGGGCAGTGCTGACATGCCAGCCCCCTGCTCCCTAAGCTCTCTCTGAACTTTGGATGCCAACAAGCATGGGAGAGAGACCCGGGGGGGGGTGGTTGCTGAGGGCAGCTCAGTGCAGGCCTGCAGATGCCCATCAGCCATGAACAGCCTGAGCACCATTGACAACATGATTGATGGTGGCAGGAGGCAGACAGTCTCCTGGATAGAAAGAGGTGAGTCACCTGTGAAGCCCACACTCAAGCCAGGGACAGCCTGAATCACGGGGGCCAGGCTGCCAATTCCAGGGTGAATCCGTGACCTGTAGTAAAATCTCCAGGCCCATCTATGGCTTCCCACAACTATCTGGGATTTTTTTGGTTCCATATGAATCTTAGTATAGTTTTCTCTGTGAAAACTGGTGTAAACAACTCTGTGAAAAATGATATTGGTGGTTTTAGAGGAATAGCATTGAACATGTAATTTAGCGTGCAGTTTCTCCCTTCTGAAGACTGTAAAATCCCTGGACTCAGCCAGACTCAAAGAGACTTCAGGACTAACAGTTGCAAAAAGGAGCTACTGACTGCGGAGCTTCCCTCAGCTGACAGCTGGACACTCGTCGGGATGACCTGCCTGAGCAAAGGAGCTACCAATTTTGGGTCTCCTGAGAGCTGTTCTGTTGCTCAACGAAGCTTCTCTTCACCTTACTCCCTCTTCATTTTTCTGCCAACCCCATTCTTTCTGGACATAGGACAAGAACTTGGGACCTGTGGAATTGTGGGACTGAAAGATCAGTAACACAAACAGGGCTGAAACACACCCCCACACTCGCCACATTGCAGGTGATGAGGAGAGAAGAGTGAAAGGGGGAAGAGCCATGGCCTTTCTGAGAGCCCAGACCTAGGAGGTCCCTGAACCAGGGCTGTGACACCCTCTTTGGGGCTCTTCAGTTCCTGCCATCTCCAAGCTTTCGGCACCACCACATTCCCCAGTGCCTGAAGTGGAAGCTGCTTGCAATTCACCTGGTCCTGCCACAGCCTCGCAGGGAGCCAGTGCCTGGAGCTGCCCACGTAGCCACAATTGGCACACCTGGCTGTGTGCAGTGGCCGTACCCCATGTTCACTCACACACCCCTCACCGTTTCATGTCTGGCTAGCCCTTGGCAGGCATGCAATCTGGGCCAGTAGTACAAGCCAAGCACAGCCTGCCGGGCCAAGTGGGCAGATCAAGCTCAGCGGACCTGGGCAAAACTTGGGCAAAGGTACCACCAGCCACAGAGGTTTCACCTGGAAAAGCAACACCCTAAGGATCCTGTGACAATGATCCAATCACCTGCCACTAGAACCTATCTCCAACACTGGGGATTACAATTTAACATGCAATTTAGGTGGAGGCACAGATCTAAACCATATTATTCTGCCCCTTTCTCCTCCCAAACTTCATGTCCTTGGCACATTGCAAAATATAATTATGCCTTCCAAACAATCCTCCAAAGTATTAACTCATTCAAGTGTTAACTCAAAAGACCAAAGTCCAAAGTCTCATCTGAGACAATGCTAATCCCCTCTGCTTATGAGCCTGTAAATCAAAAACAGGTTAGTTACTTCCATGATATAAAGTAGTGACAGACATTGAGTAAATACTTGTGTTGCAAATGGAACAAATTGGCCAAAAGAAAGGGGCTACAGGCCTCTCGCAAGTCTGAATGCTAGGAGTGCAGTCATTAAATCTTAATGCTCCAAAATAATCTCCTTTGACTCCATGTTCCACAGCCAGGCACACAAGGGGTGGACTCCCAAGGCCTTGGGAAGCTCCACCACTGTGGCTTTGCAGGGGTCAGCCCCCATGTCTGCTCTCACAGGCTAGCATTGAGTGCCCACAGCTTTTTCACACTGAGAGTACAAGTTGACATTGGATATACAATTCTGGGGTTTGAAGGATGGTGGCCCTTGTGTTCCAACTCCAGTAGGCAGTGACATAGTGGGGACTCTGTGTGGGGGCTCCAACCCCACATTTCCTTTCTGCACTGCCTTAGTAGAGGTTCTAATTGAGGGCCCCACTGCTGTAGCAGGCTTCTGTGGGAACATCCATGTTTCTTTATACATCCTTTGATATCTAGGTGGAGGCTCCCAAGCCTCAACTTTTGCACTCTGTGCCCCTGTAGGCTTAACATCACTTGGAAGCTACCAAGGCTTACAGCTTGTGTCCTCTGAAGCAGCAGTCCAAGCTGTAGCTGGGCCCATTTTAGCTATGGTTAGTTGGGTCAGCTGGGATGCAGAAAGCAGTGTCCTGAGGCTGCATGGGGCAGTGGGACCCTGGGCATAGCTCATAAAGCCATTCATTCCTCCTAGGTCTCTTGGACTGTGATGGGAGAAGCTGCTGCAAAAGTCTCTGAAATGCCTTTGAGGCATTTTTCTCATTATTTTGGCTATTAACATTCAGCTCCTCTTCACTTACGCAAATGTCTACAGCCTACTGAATTTCTCCCTTGAAAATGGATGTGTTAGGATTCTCTAGAGGGGTAGTACTAATAAGAAATATGCATATATTAATACGAGTTTACTAAGGAGAACTGATTTACATAATCACAAGGTGAAGTCCCATGATAGGCTGTCTGAAAACTGAGGAGCAAGGAAGCCAGCAGTGGCTGAGTCTGAGTCCCAAAACCTCAAAAGCAAGGAAGCTGATAATGCAGCCTTCAGTCTGTGGCCATTGGCTTGAAAGCCCCTGTCACACCACTGGTGTGACAAAAGCCAAATGATTTGGAGTCTGATGTTTAAGAGTAGGAAGCATCCAGAACAGGAGAAAGATGAGGCCCAAAAGACTCAGCAAGTTTGCTCATTCCACCTTCTTCCGCCTGCTTTTTTCTAGCCATGTTGGCAGCTGACCAGATGGTACCCACCCAGATTAAGGGTGAGTCTGCCTCTTCCAATCTACTGACTCAGATGTTAATCTCTTCTAGTAAACACCCTCCCAGACACATGCAGAAGCAATACTTTGCATCCTTTAATCCAGTCAAGTTGACACTTAATGTTAACTGACCCAATGGGCTTTTCTTTTCTACCTCATGACCAGGCTGCAATTCCTACAAACTTTTACACTCTACTTTTTTAAATAGAACCTTCAGTTTCAGATTATTTCCTTACTCATGCATATAAGCATAGGTTTTAGGAACAACCAGACAACATCTTGAACACTTTTCTGCTTAGAAATTTCTTCTGCCAGATACCCTGGATCATCACTTTTATGTTCAAGACTCTACAGAGCCCTAAAGCAGGGGCACAATGAAGCCAGATTCTTTCTTAAATCATAGCAAACATGGCCTTTAGTCCAGTTCCCAATAATTTCCTTATTTCCATCTGAGACCTCCTCAACCTGCACTCCATTGCCCATATTACTAACAGCATTTTGGTCACAACCATTAAATATATCTCTAGGAAGTACCAAATGTTCCCTCATTTTACTCCCAGAAGCAAGAGAGAGAGAAAGTAGGGAGGCACTACACACTTTTAAACAACCAGATCTCACAAGAACTCACTCACTATTATGACCAAGAGAAATGGTATCAAACCATTCATGAGAAATCGCCCTCATTATCCAATTACCTCCCACCAGGCCCCACTTCCAACACTGGGATTACAATTCAACATAAGATTTGGGTAGGAAAGCAGATCTAAATCATACCAGGAAGAAAGATCAGAGGAGAACTAAATAAAATTAGAACAAAAAAGTACAAAAGATAAATAAAACAAAAAGCTGGTTCTTTGAAAAGATAAATAAAATCAATAGATCATTAACAAGATTAACCAATAAAAAAGATAAAATAAGCTCGATTAGAAATGAAATGGGAGATATTACAACTGATACCACAGAAATACAAAAGAACATTCAAGGTTACTATGAACATCTTTACGCACACAAACAAGAAAACCTAGAGGAGATAAATAAACTCCTAGAAATATATTACCCTTCTATATTAAACCAGAAAGAAATAGAAACTCGGAAAAGACCAATAACAAGTAGCAAGATTGAAACAGTAATAAAAAAAATTGCCAACAAAAAAAGTCCAGGACCAGATAGATTGACAGCGGAATTCTATCAGGTATGCAAAGAATGACTGGTATCAATTCTACTGAAACGATTCAAAAAGATAGAGAAAGAGGGAATCTTTCCATCATTATATGAAGGTAGCATTCCCCTAATACCAAGCCAGGAAAGGACATAACAAAAAAAGAAAACTATAGACCAATATCCCTGATGAACATAGATGCAAAAATCTTCAATAAAATACTGGCTAACTGAATTCAACAGCATATCAAAAAGATAATATGCCATTATTGAGCAAGTTTCATATCAGGAATGCAGGGTTGGTTTAAAATACGCAAGTCAATAAACATGATAAAACATATAAACAGAAGTAAAAGCAAAAATCATATGATCATCTCAATTATAAAGTAAAAACATTTGACAAAATCCAGTATCACTTTATGATACTGGATGGCTTTTTCTGCCAAACAGGCATAAAAGGGACATATCTTAAGGTAACAAAGCCATCTATGACAAACCCACAGCCAACATTACTGAACACGGAAAAGTTGAAAGCATTTTCCCTGAGAACTGGAACAAAACAAGGATGCCCGCTTTCACCACTTCTATTTAACATAGTACTGGAAGTCCTAGCCAGAGCAATGAGACAAGAGAAAGAAATAAAAGCCTTACAAACAGGCAATAAGGAAATCAAACTGTCACTGTTTGCCGATTATATAATTACATGCTTACAAACCCTAAACACTTATCCAAAAAGCTCCTGAATCTGATAAATAAATTTAGTAAAGTTTCAGCGTACAAAATCAATGTACACAAACAAGTAGGACAGTTATACACCAACAGCAACCAAGCTGAGACTCAAACCAAGAATTCAAACTCTTTTACTATAGCTGTAAAATAATAAATACTTAGGAATATACCTAACCAAAGAGATAAAAGAGCTCTACAAAGAAAACCACAAAACACTGCTGATAGAAATCACAGATGACACAAACATGGAAATACATCCTATACTCATGAATGGGTAGGATCAATATTGTGAAAATGATCATATTGAGGGAGAAAAAAAGAGAAAAAATTGGGGGGGAAATTTCAGACTGCAGAAGTAGCCTGCCTGAAAAGTCACAGCAACAGACAAAAATAAAACAACCTGGGAAGAAGAAAACTCAGATGGCATCTGGACAGATAAGCAAAACAGGGTCCAAAACAGACATTCTTGCTTCTTTTTCTAACTAGCGAGCTCTCAAAAAAAAGTTTTCTCCACTTTTCAGTGATATTAATGGGGGGAACTTGCTCAGGGAGGAGTGGGGCTTATCAAAAACAAACCCACAGTTATACAAACAAGAAAAGTGGTGCTTTGTGCTTGCCTAGAGACATACCCATAGCTGTATGAGATAAGGGAAGTTGCACAGACAGCTTTACTGATAAGAGAAGCTACTCAAGCTGCTACAGAGATGAGAGGAGTTTCTTATAAACTTTTGAATTCAGCTGAAACATGGCAATCCACTCCGACTCCCCTCTCTGCTGCAGAAAGCTATTTTTATTTCACTTATGAGCCTTGCACTTCAACCCCACCTTTGTGTCTGCATTCCTTAACTTTTTTAGATGTAAGGCAAAGAACTTGGGGTGCTAGTTCAGACAATGAGAAACTGCTACACTGAAGTGCATTGGTGAGACTGCAACATATATTTGGTGCATTGGCTGGAAAAAAGAGAGTTCATCAGAAGGGTGAGTAAAAGTAGACATTTTACTTTAACTCTTTACTTTCATTTCTGAGACTTCTAGTTTATTCCAATCTAATTTCCTTTCACAGAAGCCCTAAGCCATAGCATAGGATTTGAAGGAAGTTCTAGGACAACTGAAGATTTCTGGCTGGGGCCACACACCAGTGTTATCTGAAGGCCCATAGACTAACTCCAGTCCCCAGTGGCTCATCAGGGGGTTGGCACCAGGGATTCCAGTCCTTTCTTACTGCACTTTCCTCTATCCTATCATGGCTAGCACATTTCCTGTCCCTTGGTATACACAATATTCTGGGTGCTTTTGCAACCTAGAAATATAATCTTGCTGGTTATAGTTAATTGGTGTCTTAGTAATCAGGAATGTAACTTAAAGAATTGCTGAACTGATTTTTGTAATTTCCTTGAGACAGAGGACTTCAGAACTTCAGTCTAAATTTTCTAAAGGCTAGTGAGGGCTTTTTGTCCTCAGTGACAGATATTCATTCCACTGTACAGGGGGGATTTCACCCCAAGTGAATGTCCTCTTTTCTATTTGGCTTGTTTGCCTCTTCATTTGGGTTGTTTCTTACCTCCATGTAAAAGCCCAGCACTGCCCAATAAATTGAAACAGTTGCTTTATGAGACAAGTTAGTTTTCTGTTTCTTGGAGGCATGCTATGAGGACAGCTTGCCACATGTTTAGACTTCCCTCTCCATCCTCTATTTAGATGCAAAGTTACTACCTGGTTTTTAAAGGCTTACAGTACCGCCTAGTGGAATGGGAATCCATTCCATGGGGAGTTTTGTCTGACCGTTGCCAAAAACTTCGTTTTCCAGTTCTTCCCCCGTTTACATACCTCTGCTACAGGCCAAACTTTATGCCCCCTCTGCAAGCAAGAGAACTCTGCTTTCAACAGTGAGGAGAAAAATGTCCATCAAAACCAAATTTTAATCTCAATACTCCTGCATTAGCAGGAAGGCCACCATTTGACCCTTATGTTTTCTTGAGACACCTATTCTGCCTACAACTAGAATGGTATCTAAATAGAAAGCAGATTTTATGTCTGGAAGTTAACTGGAACCACCACCTAAGAATAAATTATCTAGTCTAACCCAATGTAGGAGAGTATAAAGCTCAATCCAGTACATTCCCTCCATTAAGGGGCCTTGCATAAATGCAACTGCTATGTATTTTTTTCCAAGATCCATTCATCAAGGAGTCACACAGATCACAAATGTCTAGGAAGTCAAAGGGTAATTATCTAATTGCCAAGCAGCAGACTAATGTCACATGGGTGAGCACCACTAGACTCATTGCTTAGCTTCCCTGGTACCATGGTTTGAGGGTCATGCCTGCAACCATGGGGTGGCAAATACAGTATTGGGACCCAGGAATCAAAGAGGGACAACAGTTGAGGGGATGCTCCCACTGTCTTTCCCTCCACTCTGAGTCACATCGAAAAGAACAGGGAGACTGAGGAATGTTTCTTTGTCTCTTTTTCTAGATAGGTAACAGACCATATACATGGTGGGAACTTACACAGAGAGGAGCATGGGCTTATCTAAAACAAATCCACAGTTATACAAACAAGAGAAGTGGTGCTTTGTGCTTGCCTAGATACATACCCACAGCTGCATGAGACAAGGGGAGTTGCACAGACAGCTTTACTGATAAGAGAAGTTACTCAGGCTGCTACACAGATGAGAGGAGTTTCTTATAAAAACTTTTAAATTCAGCTGTAACCCACCATCTACTTGGACTCCCCTCTCTGCCGCAGATAGTTTTTTTTTTTCTTTTTGTTAAACTTCTGTTCTAACTCCACCTTTGTGTCCACATTCCTTAACTTTCTTGGATTTAGGACAAAGAAACCAGGGTATTAGTTCAGAGAATGAGAAACTCGTATACTAAGATGCATTGCTGAGACTGGAACAATACTACCAAAAGCAATCTATGAATTCAATTAAATTCCCACCAAAATACCATCATCATTATTCACAGAACTTGAAGAAGCAATCCTAAAATTTATGTGGAACCAAAAAAAAGGAACTCACATGGCCAGAGTAAAACTAAGCAAAAAGAATAAATCTGGAGGCATCACATTACCTGACTTCAAACTATACTGCAAGGCTATAGTTACCAAAACAGCATAGTACTGGTATAAACGAGCATAGCACAGGCACGTAAACCAATGGAATAGAATAGATAACCCAGAAATAAGGCCAAATACTTGTATCCAGTTGATCATCAATGAATCAAACAAAAACATGAAGTGTGGAAAGGACACTCTGTTCAACAAACAGTGCTGGAATAATTGGCATGTCACATGTAGAAGAATTAAAACTGCATCCTCATCTCTCACGTCAAAAAAATTAACTCAAGACGGATCAAAGACTTAAATCTAAGTCCTGATCATAACAATTATAGAAGATAACATTGGAAAAACTCTTCTAGACAGTGGCCTAGACAAAGAGCTCATGACCAAGAAGCCAAAAGTAAATGCAACAAAAACAAAGATAGATGGGACTTAATTAATCAATGTACTCCTAAGGTTGCAATTTTTGGAATTTTTGCTATCAGACCTTGGTGATGACCTTGATCAGTAGAATATAAATAATTCCCACATGCTCGGCATTCTAATAATGGAACAGTAGGCATAAATTTAAACTAAACAGCTTCTGTACTACAAAAGAAATAATCGGCAAACAGACAACCCACAGAGTGGGAGAAAAAATCTTGGCAAATTATGCATTTAACAAAGGCTAAAATCCAGAATTCACAAAGAATCCAAACAAATTAAAAAGAAAAAAAAATCCATCAAAAAGTAGGCTAAGGACATAGACACTTCTTAAAAGAAGATGTATGTACCTATGCAACAATCCTGCAGGATCTGCACATGTACCCCAGAACCTAAAGTACGATAAAAAAAGGAAGATATACAAACAGTCAACAAACACATGAATAAATGCTCAATATTACTAATTATCCAGGAAATGAAAATAAAAACCACAATGTGATACCCTTACACCTGCAATTATGCCCATAATTTAAAAATCAAATAATTAGACATTTGTGTAGATGTGGTGAAAGGGAATACTTTTACACTGCTGGTGGTAATGTAAACTAGTATAATCACCATGAAAAACAGCATGAAAAATCCTTAAAGAACTAAAAGTAGCTTGATGGGGATCGTATTGAATCTATAAATGACTTTGAGCAGTACTGCTATTTTCACAATACTGATTCTTCCTAACCATGAGCATGGAATGTTTTCCCATCTGTTTGTGTCCTCTCTTATTTCCTTGAGCAGTGGTTTGTGGTTCTCCCTGAAGAGGTCCTTCACATCCCTTGTTAGTTGTATTCCTAGATATTTTATTATCTTTGTAGCAATTGTGAATGGGAATTCACTTATGATTTGCCTCTCTGTTATTGGTGTATAGGAATGTTTGTGATTTTTGCACATTGATTTTGTATCCTGAGACTTTGCTGAAGTTGCTTATCAGCTTAAGGAGAGCTTGGGCTAAGGCAATGGGATCTTCTAAATATACAATCATGTCGTCTGCAAATAGAGACAATTTGACTTCCTCTTTTCCTTTCTTCACAGAATTGAAAAAAAAGAAAAAAAAAACACCTTAAACTTCATATGAAACCAAAAGAGAGCCCACATAGCCAAGAGAATCCTAAGCAAAAAGAACAAGGCTAGAGACGTCACGCTACCTGACTTCAAACTACACTACAAAGCTACAGTAATCAAAACAGCATGGTACTGGTACCAAAACAGAGATATAGACTAATGGAACAAAACAGAGGCCTCAGAAGTAACACCACACATCTACAGTCATCTGATCTTCAACAAACCTGACAAAAGTAAGCAAGGGGGAAAAGATTTCCTATTTAATAAATGGTGTTGGGAAAACTGGCTAGCCATATGCAGAAAGATGAAACTGGAACCCTTCCTTACACATTAAACAAAAATTAACTCTAGATGAATTAAAGATTTAAACTAAGCTCTAACACCATAAAAACCCCAGAAGAAAACCTAGACAGTACCATTCAGGACATAGGCATAGGCAAGGACTTTATGACTAAAACGCCAAAAGCAATGGCAACAAAAGCCAACATAGGGATCCAATTAAACTTAAGAGCCTTTGTACAGCAAAAGAAACAATCAATAGATTGAACCAGCAACCAACAGAATGGGAAAAAAATTTTGCCATTTACCCATCTGACAAAGGGCTAATAATCAGAATCAAAAAAGAACTTAAACAAATTTAAAAGAAAAAACAACCCCATCAAAAGGTGGGCAAAGAATATGAACAGACACTTCTCAAAAGAAGACATTTATGTAGCCAACAAACTTATGAAAAAAAGCTCATGATTACTGGCCATTAGAGAAATGCAAATCAAAACCACATTGAAATACTATCTCACACCAGTTAGAATGGTGATCATTAAAAAATCAGGAGACAACAGATGCTGGAGAGGATGTGGAGAAACAGGAAGACTTTTACACTGTTGGTGGGAGTGTAAATTAGTTCAAAGCTTTCAGAAGATGGTGTGGTGATTCCTCAAGGATCGAGAACTAGAAATACCATTAGACCCAGCAATCCCATTACTGGGTATATACCCAAAGGATTATAAAACATTCAATTATAAAGACACATGCACACATATCTTTATTGTGGCACTGTTTACCATAGCAAAGACTTGGAACCAACCCACTTGCCCATCACTGATAGACTGGATAAAGAAAATGTGGCACATATACACCATGGAATACTATGCAGCCATAAAAAAGGATGAGTTCATATCCTTTTCAGTAACATAGATGAAACTGGAAACCATCATTCTCAGGAAACTGACACAAGAACAGAAAATCAAACACCGCATGTTCTCACTCATAAAGAAAATTTGAACAATGAGAACACATGGACACAGAGGAGGGAACATCACACACCAGGTCTTGTTGGGGGCTGTGGGGTCTTATGGAGGATAGCAGGGGGTGGGGAGATTGGGGAGCACTAACATTAGGAGGAAAGATTAATGTAATGACGGGGGGATGGATGCAGCAAACCACCATGGCATACGTATACTTATGTAACAAACCTGCATATTCTACACATGTACCCCAGAACTTAAAGTATAATAATAATTAAAAAAAAAAAACTAAAAGTAGAACTACCCTTTGATCCAGCAATCTCATTACTGGGTATCTATCCAGAGGAAAAGAAGTCATTATATGACAAAGACACTTGCACATGCATGTTTATAGCAGCAGAATTCACAATTGCAAAATATGGAATTAGCCTACATGTTCATCAGCCAACGAGTGGATAATAAAATGTGAATATATGTTCCAATGTTATCTTCTAGAATTGTTACAGTCAGGTCTTAGATTTAAGTCTTTGATCCATCTTGAGTTGATTTTTGTGAGTTGAGAGATGAAGATGCAGTTTTAATTCTTCTACATGTGGCATGCCAATTATCCCAGCATCATTTGGTGAAGAGGGTGTCCTTTCCACACTTTTTTTTTTGCTTTATATAAATATATATATATATATATATATATATATATATATATAACACACACACACACACACACACACACCAGCACACACAGCAGGAACTACTAATCAGCTATTAAAAGGAACAAAATAATGACATTTTAAGCCACCTGGATGGAGTTGGAAACAATTATTCTAAGTGAAGTAACTCAGGAATGGCAAACCAAACAGTGTATGTCCTCATTTATAAGTGGGAGCGAAGCTATAAGGATGTCAAGGCACAATAATGACTCTGAAGACTTGGAGGAAGGATGGTAGATGGGTGAGGAATAAAAGACTACACATTTGGTGCAGTATACACTTCTTGGGTGATAGGTGCACCAAAATCTCAGAAATCACACCTAAAGAACTTATCCATGTAACCAAATGCCACCTTTCCCCAAAGAACTATTGAAATAATTAATCAATTAATAAGTTAAAGGGATATCTGCTTTTTCATGTTCATTGCAGTATTACTGACAATAATCAAGATTATGGAATCGACCTAAGTAACTATCATTGGATGAGTGGTTAAAGAAAATGTGGTATATATACACAATGGAATATACTTCAGCCTTAGAAAAAAAAAGGAAATCCTGTCATTTGTGACAACCTGGGCGGACCGGAGAACATTATGCTGAATGAAATAAGCCAGGCACAGAAAGACATATACCACATGCTCTTATTTACATGTGGAATCATAAAAAGTTGAACTCATACTAGTAGAGAGTAGGATGGTGGCTACCATAGGCTAGGGTGAGGTAGTAAATAGGGTGTTGTAGGCCAAAGGGTATAAAGTTTCAGTTATGCAGGAGGAATAAGTTTTGAGATCTATTGCACAAGAGAGCAACTATAGTCAATAAAAATGTATTGTGTATTTCAAAACAAGAGCAAATCTCAAATGCCTCACCACAAAAAATAAGTAAGTGAGGCATTGGATATGTTATTTTGCTTGATTTACTCATTTCACATTACATACATATATGAAAACATAACATTATACCTCATGAATGTATACAATTATGATTTGCCAATTACACATAATATTAGTTTAAAAATAAATAAAAATGAAAATAAACCATATCAGGGACATTGGAGAAAATTTTCTCATTTTAACTGCACAGTACTGGTGGCTAATTGTGCTCCAGAGAGCATGTAACTGTAAATATGCTTACAACATCTTAATAACAGCGGGGTAAACATGCTATATATATGAGATGGGAAAGCTTACCTAAATAATTGAAGTTCATTATGTCAAATTACCCTAAACTATAAATAAAATATGGAAGTAAATGACACTTGCTTTTGTTAATTTCTATCCTTGTAATACTTATGTTACCAAATGCCCTTTTTTGAATAACATTACCTGACAAAGATACTGAAAAACAGTGAAAACAATCCTTGTTCCTATGAAATACTTGCACTCCCTATGTGAATTTTTTCTGATGAAACATGCATTATTGCTTTCATACCCTTTCACCAGGATGAGTCAGGGTGAGTTCACTATTCATGCACTAAGTAAAGGGAACAATCACACCTAGGAGTTTATTTATTTATACAATCTGCACTCGTTATGGGCAGTGAACATGCCATTGAAAACCTCTTTAACTTTTGCATTATTCAATAACTTGTCCCCTTTCCATTTTGCAGTTATTGTCTATTTATAATGGCATTGGATATTTAATTCTATTTTTAAAAATAATAATACTTTGAAAATTTAATAACTTACACAATGATATTTCCCTGATTGTATGATATTTCAAATAAAATTTTATATAAAAACTCAATTCAATGGAATATTTTGTTGTTTGAAACAATATTCTGCAAACATTCTAAATAAATTCTTTTCTACTCAAAAATAAATTCCTGTGCTGTTCCATAGTTTCTTTCCAGACTCAAGTATATTTAATCTTATTTTTACTTTTGTTAAAAAAACTTATCAAATGCTTATATTGCAATTAATATATTACTCTTATTAATATGCTTACAAAATTCCAAAATTCATCAATAGTGTTTTCAAGATATCTCTCCCCTTTTAAGATTTTGCCTAATGTAAAAACACTTTACACTCAAGGTGAACACACTTAAGTTATAATTAACACACTTTCAGCCATGAGGATGCAAATCACTACTGTCAGTTTTGATTAGCCAGGAACAACTTGTTAGTCCATCACAGATCCTGTCCTTACAGATAGTCTAAGAAATCATAAAGTTTTCTAAATTACCTAGTTTCCTAAATTTGCGTATCCCCTGTCCAAGGATCAATTAAAACTGTTTAAACCAAGGGTGCTGTCCACCAAGCAATGGTCTTTCTTATGCACACATGCACGCACACACATGCACAGTTATTCTATGTTCACTAAATTCATAAGACTGAGTTAAAATCATATTGATGATTTAAAATTAAAATAAAATGTGTTATTAAAATTGACAAATAGTTGTTTATAAAAACCACAGAGCAATTAGAAAAACTTGGGTAGAATACTGGAGGTGGAAAGGGAGAAGGATGGTAAAAGCAATCAGAGTGGACAATTTGGTTTATTTCATAATTTTTTCTAGGATCAGACTTTGGAAAAACTGGTAATATTTTCAACATATAACCTTTCTTTGAATTGTGTATTATATTTCAAACTGCCTAACCATAATTGAAACCCAGAGTATTCACTAGAATACTATAAAGTAACTTTTAATATTTCACTTGTTTTATTTTATGTATGAGGATAACAGATGGCATTCCACTATTTACTTCTTTTTCTGTTTAGGGAAAAAGACTTTCGGACCTAATTGGAGATTACCAGCCCTAATGCCTTCATTAGTTAAGCTTTAACAATACAGTTAAAGAATAAAATATTAGCTTCATTCTTCCATTTATTTGCTTTCACAGATTTGTTTCTACCCTAATGTCATTTTAAATGTGCTTTTAGTATGTTAATTATAATTAAGATCACTATCTCTTAAAAATTAGAGGGATATGGAGTAAAAAAAATTTAATGTATGATTCTGTCAATTATATTTAAAATTCTGTCACCAAAATCTCAGTAATGAGGTTTTATTGAAAAAAAAACTTAATATTGTTCCTAGTTTCAAATCTCATTGTGTTTGATTTCTGGTGAAAATAATCATTTTGTTCTCATTTTGCTATAACACAGACTAGCTTATTTTCATAAATAAACTTCCCATATATTTTTCATTCAGCTCTTTAAATATCAGAAGATTAGAAAATAGCAGCTTGTAAGAGGAGGACAACGATCTCCTAGGGTAGAACAGGTTATAAGGCACTTTGGAGAAAACGTAGGACATTCACTGCTGTGACAATTCTATGCTGAATTGGATAGTCTTGTGTTTCAATCAAAAAAGATATTATACATCACAGAATTTCAGGGTTTATATATTTGAGATGATTAAAATTCATAGGTAAAGAACTCAGGGAGATGGTTCTAAGTGCTTCCTACTCTGAAATTCTGTGGTGTATAAAATATTTTTGGTATTGCTGTAATTAATATTATGTTATATTACCAATGCATATGTAACATATACATATAATCATATGTATAAATATTTTGTATTACACATATAAATGTATTATACCTGTTACATATCTCAACCATGTAACTCTTTCAGTACAATTTATTACTATGTAACATCCCTAAAACTTTCTCAAGCTCCTATGCTCTGAAAAACTTTCTTTGTAATTAAATCAAATCTCTCCTACTTCAGATTTCATTATTCATAAGTTTCACAGCATTTTCTGTCAGAAAAATATATAGAAACCATGTAGTCCCATCCTTTGCATTTAACAGGAAAGTGGCAGAATCTCACAGATCTTCTCAAGTTAATGGCAACTTAAAGATAATATCATGACTCATGCCTGTATCTCCTGCCCTTCAGTCCACTATATCATGATGTATTCCCCATTTTTATGCATCTTTGCAAACTGTTAAATCTCTGTTCTACCTTTGATACCTATGCTAATTCGAACAAACACAAACTCTTTTTGCCTCAAGGATTGAAATATCTGGTACTCCAATTTCCCAGATAATGAGAAGTGTTGACAGGTTGCCTCCTTAAACCTTTCCTACCAACTGTTATTGCCACATTTCTATTTTTCTTGTCTTAAGATATATTACTTGGGAGGAGTGACACAAAACTATCATCACTAACGAGTATCCTAAAAAACGGAGTCTGATCAGATTAAGTAAATGTATTCATTTTCTACTACTGCATAACACATTACCGCAAATTTCCTGGCTTAAAACAATATAAATGTATTATCTTACAGTTCCCATAAGTCAGAATTCTGAATTAGTTGGGTTAGCTCTGCATAAAGACTCATCAGGCTTAAATCAGGATGTTGGCAAAGGGCTGTAATCCCATCTGATGCTTGAGGTCCTCTTCCAAGCTCACATGGCTTTTATATGAATTTAGTTCCTTGGGATTGTAAGATTAAAATTCCAATTTTCTTTCTGGTTCTCAGCTGGGGGAGGATGTGGGGGTCATCTGTTATATCCTTTAAAGCACCAGTCATTCTCTGCCGCAAGGATGTCTTCACAACGTTTCAGAGAGAGTGGCAGGAAGCAGCCAAATGCCTAGGCAGATAGGGGTGAGTCCCTGGTGAAACCCCACCTCCAAACTGAAGACAGTTTAAAGCTTGAAAGCCAAGCTACAAGTTAAATCCTTGGACCAGACTGAGAACCTATCTTCCTGTATCGCATGATTTCCTCTGATTGGTTCCCACTCTTCACTTATTTTACATATACGTATCCTTTCCTAATTGATTTTCTACTCTGTAGTGCCCACCTTTGAGTGTTTTCTTCACTTTAAACTTGTTTGCATATTCACAAACCAATCAACACATACTCCCCATTCTGAGTCTTATAAAAGTCACCAAACTCAGCCACATGGGGGGACTTTCCTGACTTTGGGTAGGGGGAACAACCCCACATCCTCTCCTTGCTGAGAACTTTCCTTTCACTTAATAAATTCTACTCCACTTACTCTCCGTGTTTGTGTGCCTAATTCTTCCTGATTGTGAGGCAAGAACGTGGACCTGGCTGACCTAAGGAGCAGAAAGACTACAACAGAGGTTTATTTCCTCAAGGCCAGCAAAACAAATGTCTCACATGCTTCAAATCTACTTTCAAGAAGGGCACAGTTTCTTTCATAGCCTCAACTCATTAAGTCAGAGTCAATCAGGAAAATCTTCTTTTTGATTAATAAAAAGTCAACTAACTTGGGAAATTAATTACATCAGCAAAATCCCTTCACATTTATTATATAATGTAACTTAATCACAAGAGTAAAATCCATCACATTTCCAGTCCTTTATAACTCAAAGAAAGGGAATTATGCATGCTATGTCTACCAGAGGGCAGGAATGTTAAGGGTCATCTCAGAATTCTTTTAACTACACTATGTATTCACCTAGCAATGAGGAGAAGATAAACATTGAGTGATTAAAGGAGAAAGATGAATACAGGTATTGATCGACTTACGACCTATGCAACTTACGACCATTCGACTTTACGACCACAATCGCTAGCCACGACTGCTCCACGTCTGGCAGCGCAAACGTTGCCCAGCTGGGCTTACGACAGTGTGGACCAGCTTCCAGCAGCACTACCATCTCCGCGTGCACCATTTCAACTGTTATCCCAGACTCGGTACAGCAATTTGTGTTTTGTGTCTTGGATATTTTTCATCAAACCCCTCCCAATAAACTTCTTATACATTTCGAAGCAATGGACCCAAACATCGAACGATTTGCAAGGATTGAACGGTTGGCGCACGATGTGTTTCGTCCGTATTGTGAAATTTATGAAGAAAAAAAGAAACATACAATTCAGACAAAGCTCACCATGTTTATGAAAAAACCAACTCTGGTAACCCCAACTGCTGCCTCAGATGACAACATCAACGATCCGCAGCCAAGCACCAGTGACCAATAAAATGTTTTGTACATGTTTATATATTTTGATATGTTTTGCAATTGGGAAAATGTTTCCTATGGTATTTTTTACACCTGTATTTTGTATTTTTGTATGCACCTGTATTTTGTAATTTTGTATGTTTTGCAAATATTAAACCAGTTGTACTGGTAATGCAGTGTTTTACTTAAACCTGACAAATGTAAAAATAAGAAAATGGTGTAGAGATGATACAAATGGCATAAAATGAACAAAGAAAATTATGATACATCACAATAATGAAAGAAAATTATGATAAAATATGACTTAAATATTTTTATAACATCATTTCACAATACTGTACATATAGCCTACTCAACTTATGACCAAATCGTGTTACAACTGGTCTGTCGGAACCAATCGTGGTCGTAAGTCGAGCACTAGCTGTAGTATACATGTGTTTAGAGAAGACGATCCTAAGATAAAACCTTGACTCTTGACAGTCAAAACCATGGCCACCATATTAAATAACTTTAGCTGTTTTGTGGATATTTTTCTAAGTTCACAGCCGAATTGCGTTTAATTAATACTTATTAAAAGAAGGGTAGTTATAAGTACCCACGATCTACTTCCAAATATTTGTTTTATTTAATCCCCATAAAGACCTGGAAAGAAACATAATTTTTACATCATCCTAAGAAAATATGCTCATAGTTTGATCAAAGTAATACATAACCAGTTAAAGTAGAGTTGGACTTGAACTCCAATCTTTTCTTTCTAAGTCCACTACATTTCTACTACATCAAAGGCCCCACAACTTACTTGCTCTGTACACTAGGCTCCATTAGCACAGGTAGAGGACTATCAGTATATAATGCAATCCTTGACTTCATTGAATATAACAATATAACATATATTTGGCAAAACAGTGGTCTCACAAAAATCATGAAATAATGGAAAGTAATTTAAGAATAAGTATGAAGTGAATAGTAGTTAAGTTGTAGACACATTTGTGGTACTATAAAACAGCAAGCATAACTTTATTATCAATTTTATTATTCTCTTCTTACTTCTGTGTTTCCACACTAGACCATGAACCACCTGAAGACAAGACTAAATCAAATTCTGTTTTGTAGTCAAAAAAGTTGGCACAGGACTTGGCATGTAATAACATAGGCTCTCAATTGATGCTTGTTCAAAGTCAATTATTTTCCCTATAGAGTACTTTTCATTGTTACAATTGTAGTAAAATTTCTTATTAAGCATGCTCTTTTCTACCTATAGCATAGGTAATACTAAAAAGCTAGTAAGAATTCTGAAGCAATGATCACATGGTTTGTAGAAAGGCAATTTAAAATCTAGAATAAAATAGTAGTCAGAAAAGGAATATTAAATTAAAAATAAGAAATTCCCATTCTAGATACTAATGAACCAAAGATAACTACTACGAGATCTCTACCCTTGAGAAAGACACTTACAGTCCCATGGAGAAAGAGAAACAAGCACAAATTATGGAGGAGCACGGAGAGTATGCCAATAGAGTATCTCTCATGGTGGCATTGAGAAAGAAGTGGCGAGGTCTGCTTGGAAATGCATGAACACGTGTTTTTGTCAGTCCTATGGGAGTATTTAATAAGAAAAATGTTATTACTTTAATTAAATTAGCATGGGTTGTGGTTTCTCTGAGAACAAAGAAAAATATGTCTCCCTATATTTCAGTTTCTAAGACAAGGGAACCACATTTAGGCATTAAATGCTAAATACGCATAGGGAAGCCATCATTTAATTAGATTAAAAATTACTTGAAATTACTCAGTTTTATGACTGCAAATGAGAATGGAGTCATCTAATAGTGATGACTTCATTTACCAATGCACAGTTTTAATGTATGGTATATATTAAATATATCTGGTACATATAAACAAATAAATCTATATACTAAATATTAAATTTTTTATAATATAAATTCTAATCTCTTAAATATTTTTCATGTTAAATGACCAAATTGTATAACTCTAATGCTTACTAATTGCCAGTTGTTTCATTCTGTCATATGAGAAGATCTTTAGTAAAAGAAGGTCGTGTAAATTGTATAATTTATTATTACAATTATTGCAATTTACTTTTAAGTAAAATGAGATATTCCAGTAACTGTGAACAGAACAGGAGATGGATTGCATGGAAATAAATGCACACATTGTTGCTGATGCTGATTCTAATGAAGCAGCTGTGTTTTTATTCTGCAAATGTTTTTAGTTTGTAATTAATCATTTTGTGAAATGATTTTCCTCTTAAATCCAAAATTAGATTTTTTTGCCCCCTTCTGACAATTCATGAATTTCATCTTATCAGATCAGTATTTCCAGAAGAGGCAGAGGCAAAGCAACATATTTATACACAGTTAATGTGATTTTTATTGCAATGATATAAAAATAAATGTATTTTTTCTAATAATTTACAGAAAGAAAATGTTTAAAAATATATTTGGATAGAGTGAGCTTGGTTTGATCCAGCAAAGCCTGAATACTAAATGTACAAGTTCTGCTTTAAAGGTTGAAGGAGTTATTTAAATAAATTTATCCACAAATGTAGTATTAGCTGAAATTATAATCAAGTCAAAAAACGGCTTAATATGTTTTTACTCTCCATTCTTTCTGACATCTAACATACGACCTAAGAGTTCTCAGTAAATATTTGGTTCAGTGAAAGAAAGAACTAACAAATATGTTCTTGGGTAGTGAATACTTAGTATGTTATGAATTTGTTTATAAAGCCATGTATAGGTTTGGCTTATCTTTAAACTTAGAATTAAGGATATAGGGGATAATTACTTGTTCTAACACAAAATATTAGCACATCATCCTTACCATTTCCATTTTCATTGTCCATTTTCTACGTAATTAAGTTCTCAAAATGTTTCTGAAACTTAAGAACAGTAAAAGCGTATTCTATCAGAACTATGCTAGCCCTTATTTCACAAGCCAAGGAACCACTGTCAGGATTCTGCCAACCCCAGTGTTTGTCCATTGTAGTAATAAAATTAACAATCAAAAAATGACCACAAAGTGAGTATGTGGACCCAGTAGACTTACTATGATCAAGACATGAAATAGAAAGTCATTTATTACCTGGCCTCTATCTATCCCACACTCTAAACAGCAATCTACGATAATACTTGTATCCTCAAGTATCAATGTCAACTCATATCCTGAATCCAATGGTCCTAGAATTGTTTGATATCCCACTTTTCCAAATATACAACTACACAAGTCATAGGTCCCTTTGTATAAGGACTGGAAAATCAACACAACAACACTTGCTGTGCTGTCTTAGAGTTCTTCCTCATGAAGACCTGGCATCATCTTCAGTCAATGGGTTTGGGCCTGAGAACTTGGCTCTTTCCAAAACTAACCATGGGGTAACTACTTTATTGAGACTGCTTCCCTCAGGCTCACAATCATCCATCCTTGGTTATTTTTTGTTGTATACATTGGGCAATATTCTTTTTGGTTGCACGTCTCTGAGCCTTTAATTCTTTGATCCATCCCAGGTTAAGTCCTGGCATTTCTATTTTACTTTGTGAGAACCACCACATTTTTCAAACCTACGAGAGACAACTTAGCAGTGTATTAGCACCCTCTTCAATAGTCCTTTCTAAGACAGTAAATTCTGTATTACAGGAGAATGCACTTATACCAATTTTCCTTATCTAAATTTATATTCCATCTTGTTTGAAACAGCATCGATGGGATCTAGACTTACACACACACACACACACACACACACACACACACACACACTGACTTCCTTCTGGTGCGTGTCAGCTAGATATTGAAGCAATTTTGGTGTATAGCTCCTTTTCTTCTTTAGAAAGCCAAGCACTTCTTTGACTGGTTTATATAGTAACATGACTGTAATTATTGACTTGTTAGCTATGAAGTATGAATGTAGATCCACAGGGGACAGGTATTGCATTTGAAAGGAGAGACGTGGCCTTTAAGCAGGGTGGCAAACTACCCTTCAAAGTGGAAGACTAGGCTATTTTTGTAGATCCAGAAGGTTAAAGGTAATGCAGAGATTAAATTTTCAAGTGCATCAATGCAGATGGCTCCATCCAAGTCCTGAAATCATAACCTTTTCCAATTAGGGCCCTGACTTCGGCATTGCAGATTTGCTGTGGATGAGAATTCAACCTTCTCTGGAGTGCTTATACTCCTATAATTAAGTGCAGGGTCTGATTATCACCATTTTCTATCCTTCAAATTCTGGAGATGATAATATCTTTATATGCTGCCAAAGAAATCTTTTGGCTTTCATATTCAAATTATATTGCTTATTAATCACTCTCAGTCTTTCATTGTCTTTTTCCAGTGCATAAATTATCCCTAACACAGTCATCAGGTTCAAAAGTTCTTAGAATTAGTCTCTCTTAATATTGCTCCAAAAAAAAAAAATTGTTCAAATGCCTGAGATATACTTTTCTGGGTATTCACTTTCTTCATTATTTTATCCCAGTTCATCATTAATGAAAATGTGAAGTATTGTACAACAGTAAGAAGCCAGGGGAGGCTGTCAGTTATTCGTCTGCTATCAGTTAGCCATCACATTTTAGAATTTGTTCCCAGGAAGCTTCCTAGTGCCAACTGTAGTATGTTGGGTTCATCAAAAACCAGATTCTGAGACTTTCAGAGTTTCAAGCAGGAAGTTTATAGGATAACAATATTCATGGGGAGGGAGGGAAGCAGGTTTGGGCAGAGGGAGAAATAGGACTGCTGGGAAATTGCAACTGAGGTCTCAGCTAATCCTATGGGGATCTCTGGACTGCAATGGCTCTTCAGAGTTCTCCTGCCTTAAGGCAAGAGGTCTCTGCCTTTATGCTTCATTATTTACCAGTCATAGCATATTGGCTGACCCCATGAAGATGATATGAACTTCAGTAAGACACCTATCTTTTGTTAGAGTGCAATTTGCGTAATGGAATTCAGGTGAGATTCATTAGTCACCAGCACTCCATACAGGCAGGGCCCAAACTGCCTCTTCCTGAAGGGGAGACATGGGCAGTTTGCTATGGAACCCACTACAATTTCCCAAAACATATTTGCAATTTCACATGGACATTCTGGAAGCTTTAAAATGTAACACAATGAAATAATTTATAATAGTGATTTTGAGAAGTATGGTAACTTGAAAGTAAAAAGAATTTTATAGCAGGATGTATACTTGATGATTTTCACACAAGATGGAATACTCTGCTTAGGTTTGTAGCTGGCCAGTGATTCACAAGCTTTGCAAACTGTACAAAGCCCAATACTATGTAATGTATAATGTGAGCCTGTAGGTTCAATTTGGAGGCTTTTGTACTGGATTTCACTTGGAAGTGTTTGCTGGAAAAAAGTCCTGGTCTTGATTACTGTGCTCCAAAGGGCTCCTTTGCCTGGCTATCCACAGCCAGATAACAGCGCTTAAAGCCATACTTTAGGTTCCTCATGAACCACTTTTTCTTCCCTTTCTTCTTGTAGTTGCCATATTTCAACTCACCACACAATGGCTGCTAGCTGCATGTAATGACTTTCTGAGGAATAATGATTAAAATGCCTGACAGAGGAGATTATATTCTTAAAAAACAGAAGTCAGAAAGACTGATAAACTGGACACAATTTGCCACTTCTTAGTTAAATACATAATTCAGGAATTAACTTTGTTTTCAATGGAGCAAGGTGTTCTACCATATCTTAAGGATAAGTAGGAAGAGGGAAATAGAGGCTGATTTTAATGTGAATGAATAATATAATCCTAAATTGTTTCTATAAAATAAAAAATCTTCACTGTTTGCCTTTATTTTTTCTTAGTTCAAATAATATCTCACAAATATTAAGTAATATAAAAAACTTTCACTATGGCAATATGGTTATTCAAGTGAAAAATTAGCACTTTAAGCGACTTCTAAGCCCACAATGAAATGTTTCTTATAACAATCTCCTCACCGTTAAATTGGATTCACTTTCAAGTCAGTCTCCTTTCAGGCAAAATTATCACATATAATTAGCTTACACGGAGACTTGCTCTAGCCAAACTAGGCTGTCACTTTATATACAAAGTATATTCTTATGTGAAGGGTCAGAGACCCTCATAATTATAACTGCAAAAGATTTCTCTAAAGATAATAATAAGCTTGTCTTTAGCGAGACAGTTTTAGCTTTAACTAAGGTCTTTCAAATCGAGATATATTGTATATTTGAGGAATGAGGTAGGTAGAATTGAGTACCTTTCTGAAATAAACTATCTTTGGCTTGTTTCTCTATGAACAATTTTCTTTAGAATGGCTTGTTACAGATTTTTCTTTTTCTTCCCTATTACTCCTTGAATAATTTACAAAATAAGTACACAATAACCATAAAAGTCCAGAGCAATTCTATACAAGTATTTCTAAATTCATTATTTGGACAAAAATTCCTTGGGAATAACCAGAAAAAAAGTTGAGTTGGAATAAAGGCAATGCAAAGCATGAAGAGGGCAATATAGAAATAAATGAGGGGTAACTCTCCTAAATGGAAGTAACATTTCTGAATCAAGTCATATATTAAGTAGGATCCAAAAGCCATGACATAAAATGACCCTTTCAAGGGTATATAATTTTTACTTTTCCAGTCAATGAAGTATAGCTCTTCTGAATTATTTCTACTTCAGGAGACTACAGATACTGCTCAATAAAGAACATTTTAAAAACAGGCTGAAGGGGGACAGAAATGATGTTCAATTTGAATGGTAACAAATACATAAATGTGATAAAACAAGATGTTGTAGGAGCATAATTTAATAGAAATAATAAGTCTCTAAAAGTATGAAATATTTGCCAAGGGAAATAATGGAAATAGATGGAAATGACATTTTCCTACAATTTGTCACTGCTAGGTTGGCCCATGTTGCCAAACCTACCAAAATGTTGATGGCTATGGTGTCCTTGCTTGTTAGTAGAGCCACACGACCTCAGCTGTTTACTTCCAGATTCCAAATATCACTCAGCTGTACATTCTCTGTGGAAACTAGTCACATGACTACACTCTGGTTAAAAAGAGGGAAACCAAAATTTGTTTTGAATTCTAAATATAAAAGGCAACTATGGGAAACTATCAAACTGGAAAGCAATTTTCAAAAGATTTGGCTGTTACAAATTGCATCATTCCTTTAGGGCAGTAAAGATGATTTTCAAGTCAACGATGAACAGAGGTTCCTGTACAAGAGCTAAGCAGGAGTCTTAGATAGCAAACAGTTCAGACTGTAACAGAGAGACAGAGGACTTCAGAGGGTAGGTGCTCAGAAAAAAAGATGAAATTGGTAAATTAAGCAATGAAACAGATTATTTTCTGGGCATGGTAGGAACTTTAAATTTTTGGTGAAGCATTTGGAATTATCTACCATGGGCCCTGGGCAAGACCCAGTGCTGTGCTAGATTCAGGTGTGACCCATCACAGTCCCAGTGGTGGTGGACACTCAGCACAGCTAAAGGAAGCTCAGCAGAGAGAGAGAGAGAGAAAGAGAGAGAGAGAAAAAGAGAGAGAGAGAGACTCAATTTTGGGGGGAAAAAGTAAGGAAAGAATACAAGGTTATCTGCCTGATAATCCAGATAATTCTTCCAGATCTCACCTGAGGTGGTACTTCTAAAAGTCTGCATGTGTCACAGTGTTGCTGGGTTCACAATGCCCCAGAAGGCAGATATAGCCACAGTGACTAAAAACATAAATCACAACACTGAGGTCCCTTCAAATACTTAAAAAGTCTCCACAAGAAGGATGGGTATAAACAAACCCAAACCATAAAGACTGCAACAAATAACCAATGCTTCAACGCCCAGACACTGAAGAGCGTCTACTAGGATCAACACCATCCAGCAAAACACAACCTCATCAAATAATCAAAATAATCCATCAGAGACCAATGCTGGAGAGACAGAGATATGTAAATTTTCAGAAAGATAAGTAAAAACAGCTGTTTCAAGTAAACACAAATTCAAGATAACATAGTGAGGAAATTAAGGATTCTATCAGGTAAATTTAACAGAGATTGAAATAATTTAAAAAAGCAGAAATTCTGAAGGTAAAACATGCAACTGGCATATGAAAGAGTGCATCAGAGTCTTTTAACAGCAGAATTGACCAAGCAGAAGAAAGAATTAGTGAATTTGAAGATAGGATATTAGAGAAAAACACAGAGGAGATAAAAGTAAAAAGTATAGAAAAGAATAAAGCTTGACTTCGAGATCTAGAAAATATCCTTTGTCAAAAGGGCACATCTAAGATGTATTGGCCTTAAAGAGGAGGCAGAGAGTGAGAGAGAAAGAGAGATAGGAGTATAAAGTTTAACAAATGGAATAATAACTGAGAATTTCCCAAACCTAACAGAAGATATCAATGTTTAAGTACAAGAAGGTTTTAGACACCAACTAGAGTTAAGCCAAATAAGACTACCACAAACCATTTAATAATAAAACACAAAAGTCAAAAATTTACAAAAAAATATTGAAAGGGAGTGAAAGAAAAGAAAAAAATAACATACAAGTACATTCCAAAACATTTGGCTGCAGACTTCTTAGTGGAAAACTTACATACCAGGAGAGAGTGACATGCCACATTTAAAATGCTAAAGAAAAAAACCTTTTATCCAAGAATAGTATATATCCAGCTAAAATAGCCTTCAAACATGAAGAAACAATACTTTCCCAGAAAAACAAAAGCTGAGGGATATCACTAACACCAGATTCATACTAAAAGAAATGCTAAAGAGAGTTCTTTGGTCTAAAAAAAAAATGATGTAATTAGCAAGAAGTAGTCATCTGAAAGTCCAAAAGACACTCATCAAAATAACACAGGAAAACATGGAATACTGTGACTGTAACTATGGTGTGTAAACCACTCATATCTTGAGTAGAAATCTAGATGATGAACCAATAAAAAATAACCATAAAAATATGACATGCATAGTACAATAAAATGTAAATAGAACAAAAAAATTTAAAAGCAGGAAGATTAATTTTAAGTGGAAGCCTTAATAAATTTCCTCTTTGCTCATTTGTTTATACAACCAATGTTAAGTTTTTATCAGTTTAGGAAATGGGTTAAAATATTTTTGGCAAGTCTCATGGTAACCTCAAATTAACATACATATATTAGATACAGAAAAAAATAACAAGTGGCTGGTTGCAGTGGCTCATGCCTGTAATCCTAGCACTTTGGGGGGCCAAGGTGGGTGCATCATTAGGTCAGGAGTTTGAGACCAGCCTGGCCAACATGGTAAAACCCCATCTCTACTAAAAATAGAAAAATTAGCTGGGTGTAGTGGCATGTACCTGTAATCCCAGCTACTTGGGAGGCTTAGGCAGAATAATTGTTGAACTTGGGAGATGAAAATTGAAATGAGCCAAGATCACACGATTTCACTCCAGCCTGGGTGACAGAGCAAGAGTCTGTCTCAAAAAGAAATGAAAAAGTAAAAAGCAAGAAATCAAAACATATCACCAGAGAAAATCATTTTTATTAAAAGGAAGACAGGAAGAGAGAAAAAAAGGAAAAGAAGACCACCAAACAACCAGACAACAAATTTAAAACTAATAGGAGTAAATCCCTGCTCATCTGTAATAACAATACATGTAAATGTATTACATTTTCCAATCGAAAGACATAGAGTGGTAGAACAAATTAAAAAAAAAACACAACAATTTCTTGCCTATAAGAAACACAATTCCCATGTAAAGATACACGCAGGCTGAAAAATAAAAATAATGGAAAAACATATTTCATACAGGTGAAAACCAAAAAAGAACAAGAGTAGATATATTTATATCAGACAAAATCATATAAACAGAAAAAGTATAAGAGACAAATAAGGTCATTATATACTGATAAAGGAGTCAATTCAGTGAGAAGATATAACAGTTTTAAATGTATATGCACCCAACATTGGGGTACCCAGATGTATAAATTATATATTATCAGTATTAAAGAGAGAGATAATCCCCAATACAATAAAAGCAGAAGACTTCAACACCCCACATTCAGCATTGAACAGACCATCCAGATGGAAAATCAACAAAAAAACTTTGCAGTTTTTTATAGACCAAATACATCTAATAACTATTTTTAGAACATTTCATCCAACAACTCCAGATTAACTATTCTTCTCAGCACATAGATCATTCTCAAAGACAGACCATATGTTAGAACAAAAAAAAAGTGTTAAAAATTCAAAAATTAAAATTATATCAAGTATCTTCTCTGGCCACAATGGAATAAACCTAGAAATCCACAACAAAAAAAAAATTTAGAAACTATACAAAAACATGGAAATTAAATAATATGCTCCTGAATGACCAGTGGGTCAATGAATAAATTTTAAAAAAATGGAACATTTTCAGAAGGAAACTATAATGAAAACAAAACATACCAAAACCTATGGGACACAATAAAAACATTACTAACCAAAATGTTTATAAATATTATATAAAACAATGAGTTCGTGTCCTTTGTAGGGACATGGATGAACCTGGAAACCATAATTCTCAGCAAACTGACACAAGAACAGAAAATCAAGCACCACATGTTCTCACTCATAGGTGGGTGTTGAACAATGAGAACCCATGTACACAGGGAGGGGAGCATCACACACTGGGGTCTGTCAGGGGGAAATAGGGGAGGGACAGTGGGGGGTGGGGAGTTGGGGAACGATAGCATGGGGAGAAATGCCAGATATACGTGATGGGGAGGAAGGCAGCAGACCACACTGCCATGTGCGTACCTATACAACAATCTTGCATGTTCTTCACATGTACCCCCAAACCTAAAATGCAATAAATAAAGTGCTTACATTAAAAATGATAAACTTCAAATAAAAATTCATCAATGTATCATAAAGCATGAGAAAAGCAAGAGCAAAGTAAATCCTAAATTTGTAAAAGAAATAATAAACATTATAGCAGACATAAAATTGAAACAGAGAAATAATACAAAAGATTGATAAACCAAAAACTTGATTTTTGTAAAAGATTAAAAAAAAGACAAGAGCTATATAAATAGCATCAGAGATAAAAAAGGAAATATTACAAATGGTATCACAGAAATTCAAAGGCTCATTAGTGGCTACTATGAACTACTATATGACAATAAATGGTAAAACCAAAAAGAAATGCATAAAATCCTACAACCATACAACCTACCGTGATTGAACCATGAAGAAATCCAAAATGTGAACAGATCAATAACAAGTAATGAGATCAAAAGATCAAAGCCATAATAAAAAGCTTCCAAGTAAAGAAAAGCCCAGTACCTGATGTTTTCACTGCTGCATTATACCAAACATTAAGAAGAACTAATACCAGTAGCACTCAAAGTATTTTGAAGAATAGAAGAGGGAATACTTCCAAAGTTATTCTACAAAGAAAGTATTACCCTGATACCAAAACCAGAAAAAGACACATCAAAAAAATAAAAATAAAAATAAACAAAACCTACCAGTCAATATCCCGTTTGAACATCAATTCACAACAAAATACTAGCAAACCAAATTCAATAACATATTTTTAAAAATCATTCATCATGATAAAGTGTGATTTATTCCAGGGGTGCAAGGGTGTTTCAACAGACACAAAACAAACAATGTGATACAGAATAGGACAAAGGAGAAAGATTATAAGATCATTTCAATTGATGCTGAAAAAGCCTTAGATAAAATTCAACATCCCTTAATGATTAAATACCTTCAAAAACTTGTTATAGAAGTAACTTCCATCAACACAATAAAAGCCATATATGACAGACCCACAGCCAGTATCAGACTAAATGGGCAAAAATTGAAAACCTTTTATCTAAGATCCAGAACAAAACAAAGATACCCACTTTTATTACTGTAATTCAACACAGTACTGGAAGTCCTTGCTACAGCAATCAGACATGAGAAAGAAATAAAGGGCAGCCAAAATTGGAATGGAAGAAGTCAAATTAACCTTGTTTGCAGATGGTATGATATGATATTTGGAAAAATCTAAAGACTCCAGTAAAAAATTATGAGAACTGATAAATTCAATAAAATTGCAAGATACAAAATTAACGCACAAAAATCAGAAGCATTTCTATATGCCAACAATGAACAATCTGAAAAAAAATTAAAATTAATCTTATTTACCATAGCAACAAAATTAAATATATATATTCAGGAATTAACCAAAGACATAAAAGACCTTTACAATTACTCGTTCATGAAAAATATTTAAAAGGAAACCAAAAAATGAAAAGATATTCCATGTTCATGGATTTCAGAAATTAATATTATTAAAATGTTCATATGACCCAAAGTAATCTACAGATTCAATGCAATTTTTATCAAAATGACAATCTTTACATAAATAGAAAAGCAATCCTAAAATATATATAAAACCACAAAAAAAAACAGAATAGCTAAAGCTATCCCAAGCAAAGAAAATAAAAATAGAGAAATCACATTACCCAACTTCAAATTATGCTACATAGCTATAGTAACCGAAACAGCATGAAACTGGCATACAACCATACACATTGACAATGGAACAGAATAGAGAATCCAGGAGAAATCCATACATATGCAGTAAACTCATTTTCAACAAAGGTGCCAAAATGTATGTTGTGAAAAGGACATAATTCAATGACCTTATTGATCTAAGTTATTTTACATCATTGTGTGTCATCTATAGTGCCTTGGCTTTGTCCCTTGGCTAGCTCTTCATACTTTCAGGATGTTATCAAAACATAAGGCCTGAGCAGAGTACCTATTTTATCCTTTGGATCACTTTCAGATTCTTTCCCCAAGAATTCCCAAATGCACATATTCTCAGTATATTTCCCTTCACATACTGCTGGCCAGAATTGTATGGTTTGCTTAATTCCTAAATGAATCTTTGGTAAATGGAATTGAATTAACCATGATTGGCTTAGTAAAAATACATGGCTCTGTGGATGAAGGTTAATACTGAACAAATTGTTGTAGTCTAGGCCAATGCACCAAAATGTAGCAGTCTCTCATTCTGAGATAGTACCCAGAGTTCTTTGCCTCACATCCAAGATAATTAAAGAGTGCAGACAAAAGGGTGAGGTTGGAGCAAAAGTTTAATAAGAAAAAGAAGAAAACTTTCTGCCAATGAAGATGGGGCCTTAATGGGTTGCCAACTATGAGGCCGGGCGGGGGTGCTTTTTATGGACTGGGGAAGGGGAAGGAATGGGCTTAGTATGCCGGCTGTCTTGGATAAAGCATGACTGAACTTGGTCCAGGACCAATCAGGAGCTTAAGTGATGATTCATAGAGGCTGGGCTCACAGTCTAAAATGGAAAGGAAAATGTCCACAGAAACCAACCCAAGCTCACCGTGTTTATGCCCACAAAAGGAGAAGAAACTTTCTCCTGGGAGCCCACTGGTTATACAAAGGACAAAGCCATTTCTATGTTGAGTCTTGTTCCCGTATCTGAGTAAGCCAGAGGTTTGAGAAAGTTTTTATCTAAATGGGCTAGAGGTTCTTCTATCTGTGCAGCCACGGGCATGTCTCCAGGCACACCCTCCTGTGCTAGTTCCTTTATCAGTGCCCACAGCTTGATTTTATTACCCCATGCTGCTTTCTGTGTTATGTGGGAATGATGCACTGACCCATGGGTCGCTGGCACTCCAGGGACCCTTTACTTGCTATCTGTTTAAGGCAAGTTAGTTACCTCCTCTCAGTATGAGACACTGCCAGTAAGAAAAGAGTATGAGTGCAAATTTTGAGTAGCAATCAATAGTGTCTGTTACAGAGGAAGAAGACAGGACCCCTATCTGAAGAGAAACAGCCCAAATCAGAAGATAACTAACCAAGATTCTGGATAACAATTCAACTGTCAGAACCATATCCAATAAGTGAACAAAATTTAAGGAAAATTGTTTTTTTCACCTGTATATTTCTAAAATTCATTCATGTTACCAGTAATTGTAGTTTATACATTATCACTAGTGTATAATGTTACATTATATAGCTATACTATGATATATTTTTTAGCCATTCTCATGCTGACAATCATTTGAGTTTCTTCAAGTTTTGTGCTATTGGAAACAATGCTGCTATAAATCTTTTTGTACATATATAAATATTTTATAGTTTAAATAGTAATGAAGTTGATGGGCCATTGAGTTGTGAATATTGAAACTAATTAGATAACACTATGTAACTGGAGTAGTATTATGCTATTTTTATGAAGCGCTCAAGCAAGCAAAGTTATGTAATATATTTTATGCTGATCTTTTATATGTGATAAGTATATTTTAGAAACAATAATTAAAAGATGAATTCAAAATTAAAAATTGTGATTATCTGTGATTAAGTATGGAAAAGAAACCAGAAGGTAGGGTAGGGAACATAGGTGTAGAATCAATTGGTGATATTGTATTCTCGAAATTGATTGGTAAGCTCACAGTTCACAGATATAAATATGTGTGTGTGTGTGTGTGTGTGTGTGTGTGCGCGTGTGTGTGTGAAGAAATAAACTCAATGAAAATAGCCTGAAGCTAAAGCAACTTCATAGACTGTTTCCATGTTGGAATTTGTTAAACTTCAGGAAATGTCTATTTGTGTGACCTTGTCCATTCCAACTTCATGTCTCCTTTGTGTTTTCCTTGCAAATAAAATTGTAGGGCAAGAAAGAGATGCAGGACAAGAGAGAGAGATGGAAAGTTAGAAAACCTGAATCAGATCTTTGAATTCAAATCAAGCACCCCTCTTCAGGTTTCTATTATCTGTATTCACTTGCTTACTTTTTGTTTTTTCTGTGCCCTTGCTCTTTTGAGTTTGACACCTCTTGGTAGTCTACATTTTATTTGTTTCTCTCTATATATATGGCATTCAAGGTAGATATTTTTATGACAATTCTATGAGTCATCACCTTGAGTTTTTAAAAACACTATTAAGTCTTCATATATATACATATATATATATATATACAAATATATATCGTTTCAAAATTGAAGTAATAACATTTGGTTCTCACTTGTAGTTAAGAAAATATTTGTAACATTTTCCAGTCCCTTTGTACCCCAACCCTCTTTCTTATTTTTATTAGTTTAATAGTTGCTTGAAAACCCTGTAATTAAAAAGTGAAAATAAAATCTCTATTCCTCTCTCTTTTTCTTTTTCCCACTTTGTTACCATATTACAGTACTTATTTAGATACTTCAGTTTGAATATATGCTCCATAAAGTTGAGTGTTTTTGAAGAATGGTTTAGTAGTCTTCAGTGTATTTCAATGTTCGATGCATTCCTTTTTTTTTTTTTTTTTTTTTTTTCCCATTTATTTATTTTTTTTTTTTTTAGGTTTTGGGGTACATGTGAAGAACATGCAAAATTGTTGTATAGGAACACACATCGCAGTGTGATTTGCTGCCTTCCTCTTTTAAAATTTTATTTTGATTCACCTTTTGGTGACCTAGCGCATGTTTTTATATTCTTAATTTTTTTTCAATCTTCAGGAAGTTGTGGGGAATTTTCTGAGACCTTGGCTATTTAGTAAGTAGTCTCTAAAAGAATGATTTTAGAACTAGTTATAAGCTGGTAACCTTGAGAATTTTTTTTAAATTATCCAATTTCTGTTTCTTCACTTACAAAGTAGAGATAAGATCTAAGTTACAGTATTACTGGGACGATACTATGAGTTAAATGTAAGGTGCCTGCTACATTACCCAATGCATACTAATTACTCACTAAATGCCCCATTTTTATTCTCCTTTCCTTCTTTTATTTTCAGTCACATGTGAATGACCACATGGGCCATAATACTTTTCCTGCAGAAATTATTGGCATTATGATGGTCTCTTGGCATTTATACTTATAGTACTAAATCCAGAAGCTAATTACATTTTTATTCCTTTATTATATTGTTTTTCTTCCATAATTTCTCATTAGAGTCTTCATTTTTCCTTCAGAAGTAAACATTCTCCTAGAGAGTGTTTTGATGCTTTTTAGTCCTTGTCCAAACCAGGAATTCTGGAATGAGCATCTAGGTATTTTCAAGATATTCTGCTATTCTCCAAGGGTCAAAGGGGGCCAGTTAGGCATTATAACAAAAACCATCACTCCTAGCCAACAATGTTTTAAAATCAGCATAACTATATTAGGCCAAATTCAAAAGTGCAAGTAACTTCGTATGTTTTCTAATAGCAGCATCTTTGACAACATCTTTGGGATTACCACCTAGAAGTTATTCATTTTCTCTTTAAATCATCTTTATGTCATCATCAATACCTTATATTTATGCATTTATTTAACTATTTATGTATATACACTATACAGTGTATGTACTTTTTCATATCATGACTCAGTTTAAGTATTGTTATCCCCATATTTTTATTGATGTGAAATTTATGTAACATAAAATCAACCATTTTAAAGTGTAAACTCAGTGGCATTTAGCACATTAACAACTTTGTCCAATGACCACTTCTATCTAGTTTCCAAATAATATTTTACCCAAAAAAGAGACTCCATACTTATTAGCAGTCACTCCCAATTCTCTCCTCCCCCAAACCCTTGACTCCCATTAATATGCCCTCTTTCACTATGGATGTGCTTATTCTAGATATTTCACAAAAATGAAATCATATAATATGTAATATATTTTGTCTGGCTTCTTTCACTTTGTTAGAGTTCACAAGGTAAGTCAGTGTTACATGCATCAATACTGTATTAGTTTTCATGGCTGAATAGTATTCTATTGAATCTATGTATCAACATTTGTATACTCATTCATTCACTGATGGACATCTGAGCTGTTTCCACCTTGTAGCTATTGCTAATAGTGCTGCTAAACACATATGTGGGCATTTATTTGAGTACTTGTTTTAAGTTTGGAGGAATGGGGTATATACCTAAGAGTATACCATATGCTTAGCCATATGGTAATTCTGTTTAACTTTTAGAAGAAGAGCTCAATTGTTCTCAACTTTAGCTAAATCATTTTGTATTCCCACCAAGAATTATACCTTCTTCACATCCTGAACACGTGATTATTTTCTATATTTTTGATTATAGCATCCTACTACTTATGAAGTTGAATCTCAAAGTAATTTGGATGTGCATTAACTAAATTAACAATGATGTCAAACATTTTTTCATGTATCTGTTGGTCATTTGTGTATCTTCTTTAGACACATGATTTTTCACATACTTTTCTTATTTTTAAATGGACTATTTCTCTTTTTATTATTATGCTGTAATAGTCTTTTATATATGCTGGATACCAGAAACTTATCCTATATATGACTTGCAAATATTTTCTTCCATTAAGTTGTCTTGTTCACTTTTCCATTTTTAATGTTTATAGAAACATAACAGTTGTAAATATTTATGGGGTACATGGGAGATTTTGAAACAAGCATGCAATGCATAATGATCAAATCTAGGTAGTTAGGATACCCAGCACCTCAAATAATTATCACTTCTTTGTGCTGAGAACATTCCAACATTTCATTTCTAGTTATTTTAAGAAAAGTTTGTATATATATATATATATATATATATATATATATATATATAATCTTTAGTCCATTTTTAATCAACTTTTTTTCTTTTGAGTTGTTTGAGCTCCTTATACATTCTGGTCACTACTACTTTGTCAGTTTAATTGTTTGCAAACCAAAACTGCATGACACTTGCATAAAAACAGACACATAGACCAATGGACTAGGATAAAGAACACAGAAATAAACTTATGCATTTATAGTCCATTCATTTTCAACAAAGGCACCAAGAGCATACATTGAAAAAACAACAGGTTTTCAACAGATGATATGGAAAAACTGGATATCTATATGCAGAAGAATGAAACTAGACCCCTATCTCCCACCATATATAAAAGTCAAATAAAAGTGGGTTAATGACTCTAATTTAAGACCTAAAACTGTGAAACTCCTGAAGAAAACATTGAGGAAACTCTCCAGAACTTTGGTCTGTGCAAAGATTCATTGAGTAAGACCTCAAAGTACAGCCAATGGAAGCAAAAATTGGCCAATGGTATCACATCAAGCTAAAAATGCTTCTGCACAGCAAGGAAAACAATCAACAAAGTGAAGAGACAACCTAAAGAATGGGAGAAAATATTTGTCTTTTCATTTCTGTGATAGTGTCACTCGATGTACAAAATTTCTTCATTTTAATGAAGTCTAACTTCTCTATTTTTTATTTTGTTACTTATGTTTTTGGTATCATATTCTGAGAATTAATACCAAAAACAAGGTTATACGGATTTAGTGCTAGCTTTTATTCTAAGAGCATTAGAGGTTTAGCACTTACATTTAGTTCTTTGATTCACTTTGAGTTAATATTGTATACGTTGTGAGATAGGAATCCAAATTCATTATTTTGCATTGGGTTATACAGTTCTCTTAGCATCATTTATTGAAGAGACTGTCCTTCCTCCATGGCATAATCTTGGTGGCTTAGTCTAAAATAAATTGGTCATAGATTATTTCTGGACTGTCCGTTCTAATCTCTGAGTGTATATGTGTTTACTTATGCAAAAACTGCACTGTTTTGAATATTGCATCTTGGTTATAAGCTTTAAAATCAGAAATGTGAGTTCTCCAACTTCATTATTATTTTTCAAAATTGTGTTGCCTAGTAATATGGCTTAGCTGTGTCCCTGTTCAAATCTCATCTTGTATTGTAGTTCCTATAATACTCACATATTGGAGGGACCCAGTTGGAGGTAATTAAATCATGGGGGCAGTTTTCCCCATGCTGTTCTTGTGATAGCAAGTGAGTTCTCACAAGATCTGATGGTTTTATAAGTGTCTGGCATTTCATCTGCTGGCACTCACTTCTCTTGCCTGCTGCTCTGTGAAGAGGTGCCTTCCACCATGGTTGTAAGTTTCCTGATGCCTCCCCAGCCACAGAGAACTGTGAGTCAATTAAACCTCTTTCCTTTATATAATAAATTACCTAGTCTCAGGTATGTCCTTGTAGCAGCATGAGAATGGACTAATACAGCTAGTCAGCATCCCTTGCAAATCTATGTGAACTTCAGTATGAACTTTTCTATTTTTGTCAGAAGGCATTTGTGATTTTTAAAGAAGTTAGCATTGAATCTATATATGGCTTTGGAGAGTAATGCTATCTTTATGATATTGTCTATCAATCCATAAACATGGGGTGCCTTCCTTTTTATTTAGGTATTCTTCAATTTATTTCAGCAGGGTTTTGTAGACTGAAATGTATAAGTCTTGCACTTCCTTGATTACATTTATTCTTACTATGTTATATTTTTGATACACTACTAAATGGACTTTTAAATTTTATTTTTGGATTTTTCATTGCTAGTTTATAGAATTACCACTGCATTTTTGTGTTGATTTTGTACAGTGCAACTTTGTGGAATTTGTTTATTATTGCTAATTGTGTGTGTGTGTGTGTGTGTGTGTGTGTGTGTATTAAGATTCTTTCTATAAATAATCATATCATCGGTGAATAGAAATAGTCTTAATTCTTTCTTTTCTATTTGAATGATTCTTTTTCTCTTGTCTGAATGCTTTGTCTATAATTTCTCATAATCTGTTGAAGAGAAGTGGTGAGACTTGGTATCCTTATCCTCTTCAAGATACAAGAGGAAAGTTTTCAGTCTTTCACCATTAAGTCTTATGTTAGTAGTGGGTTTGCTACATATGTACTTCATCACTTTGAGAAAATTTTATTCTATTTCTAGTTTGTTGAGTATTTTTATAAAATGTTACATTTTGTTAAATATGCTTTTTGCATCAATTGACACGATCACATGCTTTCTTTACTTAATTCTGTTAATGTGGAAAATTTCGTTGACTGATTTTCTTATGTTGAAACACACTTGCATTCCTGGGATAAATCCAGCCTGGTCATGACATGGAATCTTAAATTTTATAATTTGATTATGCTTCCAGATTTGCTTTGCTAGTATTTCTTGAGGACTTTTGCATCCATATTCATAAAGAATTTTGTTCTATATAATTATTTTCTTGTGATATATTTGTTTGGCATATGGCTACATTTAATGTGTTATGAAGTATTCTCTTCTACTTTTGCTGTTAATTTTTATATTTGTTTATCTAATTTGTTGGTGTACAAATGTTTGCAGTTTTTATTTCAATAAGGTTAGTAGTAGTACTCCACTTTTAATTTTAGTTATTTGTGTCTTCTGTCTTTTTTCACATTGATTTTAGGTAAAAGATGTTCATAACAATACATTTCTCACTGATAACTATTTTGTTATCTCCTGTAAGTTTTGGTATGTTGTGCTTTTCTTTTTGTCTCTATGCATTTTTACTTTTCCTTTGTGATCACGTCTTTGATCCCTTGGTTGTTTAAGAATGCATTGTTTACTTTTCTTTTTCTGTGTGATTTTGCCTTTGTTATTGATTAATAGACTCATTTCATTGTGGTTACAGAAAATAATTTGTACAATTGTAATCCTTTAAAATGTATTAAGACTTGTTTGTTGACCTAACATGTGGTCTGTTCTTCAGAATGTTCCATATGCACTTAAGAAGGTATATTCTGCTCAATTTGTTAGTGCGTTCTCTGTATGTCTATTAGGTCTGCCTGATTTATAGCATTGTTCAAGTTCTTTTCTTTCAATTCTATCAACATTTGTTTCATATATTTGGGGACCATGTTGTTTGGTGTGTGTATGACTATAAACACTTGCATTATTGATGACTTGACCCTTGATATGTAATGTACTTTTTTTATCCCTCCTAACCTTTTTTTTTTTTCACTTAAAGTCAATTGTGTCTTGTATTAATATAAATATCCCAGCTCTTTTTGGTTACTATTTGAATAGAATATCTTTTCCTATCCTTGCATTTTCAAGTTATTCATGTCTTTGGATCTAAAGTCAGCATACAGGCTGAAAATTTTTTATTTACTTCAGTCTGCTAATTGATACATTTCATTTTTATTTAATCCAGTTATATTTAAAATAATTACTGATAAACAAAAATATTCTTCTGCCATTTTGCCATTTTGCTACTCATTTTCTCTATATCACATATCATTTTTGTTCCTCAAGTCTTCGATTTCTCCCTTATGTTTAATTGATTATTTTAGTGTAATGTTTTGAATCTCTTCTCATTTTATCTATATTTTTAGCTGTTTTCCTAGTTGACACATTAAGATTATAACTAACATATTAAACATAACAAAGTATTAAATTAATATCAACTTAGCTTTAACATTATACAAAAATTATATTCCTACATATCTTCTACCTTGTTTTAAGTTGTTATTGTCAGAAATTACATCTTTGTACATTGTTTACCATTAGCATCTATGGATATTGATAGTTGTATGAATTTATCTTTTGAATCACATGAGAAATAATAAAGAAGAACTACAAGCAAAAAGTACAATAATCCTGGTTTTATGTTTACCAGTATTCTTTATTTCTTCATATGGCTTTGAGTTACTGTCTAGTGTCCTTTCATTTCAGCCTGAAAGACTCCCCTTAGTATTTGTGATACAGATGGTCTATTGTAGCAAATTTCAATGCTGTTTATGAAAGAATGTATACTATCTCATTTCTTTGCATTTCTCATAATTTTATTGGGAACTAGAGATTTGAGTATTATAATTTGTTACCTCTGGAAATTTGAATCTTCCCCTTCTTTAGTGTTTGTTGTTGCTTGCTGACTTGTGACTTGTAGTTGACTCGTTAAAAACTTCTAACACTATATTTTAAGTACTGTATTCTTATTGTGTTTATTCTTTGAAGTCTTTTTCCCTTCGGCGTGTGGTAAGCTAGTGGTTTAAAATAGACTTATTCAAATAAAGAGATTAAAAAAAAGGAGGAGGAGGAAAATGAGGAAGAGAAGGAGGAAGGGAAAAAGGAAGAAAAAGGAACAAGTTAAAAAGGAGGAGCCAAAAAGAAGAAATAATTTCTGACCTTTACAGAATGTCTCTCTTTTTTTGAGCACTCCTTCAAGGCTTAGCCATATTTTTTTAACGACTCTACATTGGCCTTCAGTCTTGCTTACAATGAGCCTAAATCAGCCATTGATAAAAGCTTAGAGTCATCCCAGGTCTTCTCTAACCATTCTTCCTTCTCTGGGCATTGTATTGGCTTTCTAAGTTCCCTTGCTTGTAAGAACTTTCCAAAAAGCCCTTATTCTTCAAAGCAACTATTGCCCCAAGTATTTCTACTAGGTTTTCATTATATCTGTTATTTGCCGTTATTACAGCCTTTTGCCCCACGTGATAGCTGATTGTTCATTTGCTTTTCAACACATTCAAGGAATGTCCTCTTCTTGGCTACTTGTCTGCCTAGAGTTTCAAGTTAGGTGAAACAAAGGCAGATGCCTTGCATCAATTCTTTCAGGAACCACTAGACAAGTTAAAACAGACAAACATAATCCTTGGTAAAAGTCCTCTCTGCTCCATTCAGAACCAGGTACTCACACCTGAAGTGCTGACTTTGATCTTTAAAATTGCTGCTACATCATTATTTTCTGCATTTTATAGATGTATAATCAGAGGTCTGGGCTGAAGTCTAGAGAAGTTAAACTTCCAAAGTTTCATTGGTAGCCAATGAAAGTGACATTATTTTAAATCTGGGACTCCCTTATTTCTAAAATAGTATTTTTCCCATGCTGTTTGCTTCCTTATATGCACATTTAGTCTCCATATTTGGCCAAGCTGAACTCAATATACAATCTGTTCTTTATCTCCATCTACATGCTTGGTCTCTGATTTTGTTCTTAAAAATCACTATCCACATAGTCCACTGTAACCAGGATACTATCTTCCTAATATCTACCCCTTTCCACACACTTAGTTTCTCCTTTGTTTGTAGTACACTTTGTGGCCATTGCTGAACTATTTTTCAACATTATGCCAGAAACACACCTTGGTAATATAGATTATTGTTCATTAATTTTGTTTACCTTATGTATGAAAATAGGCAATAACCGCTTTATATTCTAACTATTTTGTTTTATTTATTTTTCTCTCTTCTCCAGTAATACCTGTTAATTGGCAGTTGGACCTCTATAACCAAGCTTCTATAGGCTTTATCTATTCTTCATTTTCTTCCTTTGTTCATTTTCTTTGTATCTTTTATTGCTTATAAAGTTTATCCTTTGCATCACTGATTCAATTTTCTCTAATTTCAAGTATGCTATTTATTGCTATCAAGACAGGTTTCCTGTAGCATGCATACATTGGTACATAGCAGTATTTCAACAAATGCTAGTCATTTCCTGTAGGTGTGAGCTTGTATTCAAATTTGCTAAGCAATTTAAAGGTGCATTTGGATATTATCCATTGGAAACATACTTTATAATTAGAATCGCATTTTTATATAAAAAAGGAGTGCTAATTGGGGACTTATCCACATTGTCTGAAAAATTCTGAGGCAATACAAGCTTCACAGTATAGCTTTTTGTTGGCCACTGGAGTGCTATTATCATAGACAATAAAGTAGTCCACAGTAGACAGCTGAGTTACTTTAGGAGCTGTAAGGAATAACCACAGTATCCAGAGGGGAAAAAAATGAATCCAATGTATCAGAAGAAAAGATTATATCAATTTTTTGCAGAATCAGAAATAAGTTTCTAATGCTTTCAACCCAATGAGAATACATAAAATTTTTTCACATCAGTTTTTTAAATGAGACTCAGGAGATTCTGGGCACCTACAAAATTCTACTATGTTCCCAGAGGAGTATATAATTAAGATTAGAAAACTTAAGATTAATATTAAACTAAATGTAAAGTAAATGCGATTCACAAGGCACTTTAGAGTCACACAGTGCCTCATAGTACTGACTGTAATACTAAATTCTGACTGTACTATATGTATAGAACCAGTTGTGGTGGCTCACACCTGTAATTTGAGCACTTAGGGTGGCTGAATCGGGTGGATAACTTGAGGTCAGGAGTTTATGACCAGCCTGGGCAACATGGTGAAACTCCATCTCTCCAAAAAACACAATAATTACCCAGGCATGGTGACTCATGTCTGTAGTCCCAGCTACATGAGAGGCTGAGGTGGGAAGATGCTTCAACCTGGGAAAAGGAGGTTGCAGTGAGCCAAGATTGTGCCACTGCACTCCAGCCTGGGCAACAGAGTGAGACATTGTCTCAAAAACAAAATGAAAAACAAAATGTTACAAGTAATTTAAGTCAAATAGGTTCTGATTTTATGGTCACTTAAAAGATCCCAGAAATTGACATTTGCCATTAGAGTGCATCACAGTTTCTTTACTGGGCATTTCTCTTATTCTCAACAAAATCCATTTGTTTAAATTTTCGTAACCCAGAACATTCTCTAGTACTACCTTAACTAAAATTCTGATTTTATAACATAAAAGTGACTGGCAAAAAAAATTGGGATGATACTAATTAACTTTTTAATTAATTTTAAATATTTCTTTTCTTTACTTTCTAGTTTGTTAATAAAGGGGAAAAGAGTGGGTATATTTTATATATAATCATTATTAAAAGAAAAAAATGACTTTTTCATTACATTGTTAGAGCAAATTGCACATTTTCTTAATTTAAAATATATGAATTTTATATAACAACTTCTTTGTCAATAATTTTTATATTAAATATTCAAAGTGATTTTTCTAGAAACTGATGTAGAGTCATGGCATAAATATCCACTTGCATAATACAAAAACCTATGCAGAATTTTACGTGAACTGCAATGCTTACAGAAGGGCACACGTACCCAAGTATTACCACTTTTAATCATGACTGGGAAGTCAAAAGCTAAAAGCACTACTAAGAACACACTAGTATATGTTTCACATAGAGCAAATAAAACAAGAAAATCAGAGCAGCTTTTGTTAAATTGAATGAGAATACAAGCTCATATTTCTTCTAGCCAGTAGCATTTTTGTTTTACATTTATCTATTGGAATATTATTTTGCTATTACAGAGTGTTTTCATTCACACTGGAAGAAGGCCAAGATGATACAGTAGATGGAATGCTGTAGTTTAGGGGGGAGATCATGTAAGAGGATTTAATGGGTTTGGAATGCCAAGTAGTTAAGCACCTGGAGATGAAATGTACTGTCCTTGACTAAATTCTGTCAAGTGTGTCTAATTTCAATAATCATAGAATCATAGCCAGGTTATAGGTGTGTGCAGTTGTGGAAATAACAATCCTGTCAACACAGAAAATTATCTCCCAACAATGTAGAAAATAAAACAGAACAGCTCACACATTTTATCATTCTACTGATATAAAATATCAAGAATAGGTAAATCCACACAACACAAAGCAGACATGTTTGCAAAGGGCTATGGTGAGGGAAAAAATGGGGAGTAACTGCTTATGGGCATGAAGTTTCTTTTTAATGTGATGAAAATATTTTGGAATTAAATAGAGGAGGTAGTTTCACAACATTATGAATGCGTTAAATGCCACTGAGTTGTTTACTTTTAAATAGCTAATTTTATGTTGCATTACTTTCATCTAATTTTTAACAATAAATTTAATAATAAAATAATAATAAATCTTGGAAAGCATCCAGAGAGAAATAATGCACACCTAAATGGAAAAACAATTTGAATAACAAGGGATTTTTAAATCTGAAATCATATTTGACAAAAGGAAGTAGAATAACTTTTTTTCAGCACTAAAATAAAAAACTATTAACAGTGAACGATATATCCTGTGAAAGTATCCTAAAGAAATAAGAGAAAATAAAGACATCCTCAATTGAAGAAAAATAACAATTTGCTGCTATCAGATCTACCCTTGAAGAATGGTTAAAAGAATTTTACATAGAAAATCATAATAATAGATGAAGACGTGATCTTTCAGAAAAGGAAGACCAATGGAATGAGTAAAAAAATACAGGCAAACGTAAGAGATTATGCTTTACTTCACTAATTTCTTTTATTATCCTTTATAATTAAAGCAAAAATGATAAAGCCATCTTATGTGGTTTTCAGTGTATACAGAGGAAATACTTAAGACAATTATATTTAAAAAGTGGAGAAGTTATAAGAACTTAAATAGAGGTAAAGTTTCTTCACTTTACTTGAAATGTTAAGACATCAAATCCAGTAGACTGTGATAAAGCATGTATATATGTGGTAATACCTATAGCAACCACTAAGAAAATTATATAAAGAGATATAATTAAAAACATCTTAAATAGGAAAGTTAAAATGCCATTTTATAGCCATAAATATGAAGTGGAGAAAGTTTGCTAGGTTGACAAAAAAAACTACTAGTGCTATTTAGTTAGAAATAGACTACAAGTAAGACAAAAGTAACAGCGGGTGATTAGCAAGGTAATAATAGGTCAAGTTTAGGGAAGCAAAAACTAAAGTTAAAATACAATAATGGAATTTGAACATTTATATTTTTCAAAAAAAGTGTAATTTCTGGGGAATCCACAAGCATTAATAAGGATGGCATTAGTTCATATTTCTGTGAGTTTTTTAGGTTGATTTTAAGGCACAGACAAATCTGCCATTAGTATTACAGATAGACTTACAGATGAAAATAAACCTCAAGGCAAATTGTAGTCTAAGTTCTATGAAGTTGAAACACCCTTCTGTAATGTGCCCAGTTAGCATATAATATTTTATAAACCTGGGTTTTTTTCTTGTTCTTAATGTAAGATGTTGAATATTTAATAGAATTTAGTTATTAAAACTTTTCTTGGCCATCTGGAAGAAATATTCTGCATGTATTGAGATTTCTGACTTATTTTGGGTAATCAAAAAGCAGAATAATTTTTGCCACACTGTCAGGGAATCCATTTTTTAGACTAGCTTTGTCCACAATTTTTGTATACTAAGTGACATTTCATACCAAAATGAGTAAATTGTGCTAAAGTTTGAAATATAAAATTAAGGATTAGCGCAGTGCTGCCTTTGATAAATACTTGTTGAATGAAATTATAGAGAACAGAATTGATCAGATCCATATCATTGCCTTCTTAACTGTTCCCAGGAACGAAACTAATAAAGAAATTCCCGTTTGATAATAAAACCCAATGTTTCCTCATTGCACAAGCATCCCCCAAGGAAATAGGATCATTTACTGCAAAGTTCACTTCTTACTAATTTTTTCAGGGTCTTTTCAATCCCCACGTATCTTCCTTTTTCTCATAGTTTGGACTCTGATAAAATGATTTACCTTGTATTCTTCGAACATAGTGCCTTAGTCATAATAAGCACAAAAATATATGTTGATTGTTTGATTAATCAAGGTGCCTGCCACTAAACTAAATTACTCAGGTGAAAAAAATAAAACAGGCAAATTAAAAATCAACATTTTTAATAACATTAGGAGGGGAGTAGAGGCAAGGGTTTAAACACTACTCAAATCAACAAAGCTTGCAGTGGAATATTCTGAGGGCCTAATTTTAAATAGTCCTACTGATAAACAGCATTAATAGTTGAACTCACTATTGATGGGAGTAAGAACTGTTAAAATCACTTGGCTAGGGGTGAATCTTCAATCTATTCTTCTTTCATTAATCCTTCCTTTTTCATAAGTTAGCAGTATTTAAAATATACTTAATAAGTTTGCCTTGAAGGATTGTTTGCCTAAAGTAACTATCTTTAAGTATGTTGCTTATATTATGGTCAACATATTCTAAGGAAAATGTTTTATTGTTTGGAGAACAGTATATCACCATTAGACCTTGACGCAGCTGAAACAAATAAAGCAAGAACAAAATTATACTCCAATATCCTTGGAATCTTTGTTGTTTTGTAGTAAATGTAGATTGTTTCTTTAGCTTTGTTTTTTGAACAGATGTGTATTTGCATAATGTGAAGATTTAGTTAGACTTGTGAATGGAAAATCATAGCTCTATTTTACAATGGGACTAATATATGTATAAAGGATTAGATAAAGCAATTCAAAAACAAGCATATGATTTACACTTTAGTTCTAAGCCACTCTGTACTTGAGGAGCTACGAGATGTATCACGAATGTATAACACTATACCTAATTTTCAATAGAGTACATAAAGGTATGCTTCATCTATAGAAAATTATTCTCTTTGCATTCTTGGGAACTCAACTTGTACTGTTGCAATTCTCATTTTTTTTCTTAAGATTTGTATGCTTGGGTGTTTTCTTATGACTGCTAACTCTGAAACTTAGATAATATCCAAACCAATAGCAGATAACTAAAAACTTAATATAGTATAATATAAAATTTCAGACAGGCTACTATTGTGCCTTGAATTATAATATGTCATTACTTTGAGTCATTTAGTGTCACAAAGGCTTCTATGCACCAATTTATCATCTTTTTTTTTCTGTAGAATGGAAGCGTTGATTGTGGACATGGCATGCTCATATTACACAATATTTATGATGAGCACGAAAGTCAGTTTGCCTTATATTAGGACTATATTTCCTATAATAATGGTGTTTATTAGTTGCGGTGGTAAAGAAGAATAGATACTTAACTATTAGTAGAAGGTAGCATGATATGGGACATATATTAAAATCTATTACAAATCAGGTCCAGCACAATCTATGTCAATCCACAGCAGAACAAAGTATATTGCTTTGATTTTAGATTTATCACGCTTGAATTTAACATAAAAATGGCATCTACAGAGAGGTCACAAATGTCTGAACTAAACTTGGATATTTTCTCCTTTCTCTGTTCAGAAAAATAAAGGTTTTCAGTCCTTAGGAGTGTCTGACCTTCAGTCCTGAAGATCCTGAATCCTCTCAACTATATGATGTGAAGGGAGAGAGCATAAAGAAAAACATTCAGCCTTATCACAACTGCAGAGAAAAATAAACACATTCAACCACATTACCTTTTTGACCTAATCTAAATGCATCATTGTAACAAATTTTTTTGTATTTGCAGTTTCAGTAGTCAAAAGGCCAAAAGCACTGACCGACTAACTTTAGATTATCCTTTGATTTATCTTTAAGAGTCTTCTGGAAGGCTTGAAGAAACATTTTGTAAAAAAAAGAAATAAGATCATAAAGAAAAAGTCATATAGCTTCAGGCTTTTAAATAATATATAGAAATGGAAATTCTCACAAAGAATGATTCTTTTCATTCTTTTTGCTTTATAATTCCATGCTAATAAATAAACTAGTGCTTCTAGTCTAAAAAAATTAGAAGTAAAAGTTCAAGATAGCCAAATAATAATCCATAAAGTATTGTCTTGATTTAACCCAAAGCTTACATAATAAAATGTTGCAAAACAAAGGTCAAACAATTCCTCTCATATTATCTATTCAAAAATCCACTGCAGTCAAAATAAAAAAAAAATTACTATTTTATAATACATAGAACATTAAACTAATATTAGCATAAGAAATTTTATTTAATTTTAATCAAAATGAATTTATTGACTTTTGTGTCTAGCTCTGAAAGCCTTATTAATACTTTTTCTAATAATCTGAGAGAAATAAACTTCCTTATACTGACTGGTAAAGAAACAGAAAACCTCTGCGGGAAAAAAAGTCATAACATTCATGGAAGGCATGTTGTTTTTAGATTTCATTTACTTATTTTAAAGATCTTATTTACTGAGCATCTTATCTTAAGACTTTGTATTATACTGTTAAAGCAATCAATATTCATATGGCACGATCTCATAAGCATTGCCTCAATTTTCTGAGACGTATATGGAACATTCAACATAATTAATGAGTACTAGAAATTATTGATTTTAAAGATTTCTCTTTATATTTTCATGTTTTATGAATAACTTCCCCTCCAAATAGTGTGAGCACAAAAAAACTCACAATAAAAACTGTATTTTTTCTTAAATCTTTTCTTTTTAGCAGGAAAAATATTTAATGTCTCATATTCAAACTGAAGACAACATTCCTAAATTATAGTTCATAGAAAAGCCTGTATTTATGTTTCAGCTTCTTATGGTCAGTGCTACATACTCTCTGGAATAAAATAATAACTTTACTGTGCATATGCCAACGCATAGTTAGGCTCTTGCACTTCTGATAAAGATATAAGCTGAATTACCTTACCTGTCTGGCTTCTTGCAAATGGATTTCATTTTCTCTTTTCTACATTTTGTCTTTTCCATGAAAAACAGGTATGAGGAATGATTCTGTTTGAACATCAGTTGTGTTCATAGTCCACCATGCCTTTCAGTGACTGACTATTCTTTGTTTATACTTTTTTTGTTGTTTATGTACAAGTTTACTTTTTGCAATAACATTATTTCAGTATCATGGCACTTTGATAAACCATTTTATTTCTCTAGAATTCAGGTGGCTTTGGCATGATGAACTTTTCCAGAGTGGTATAAAGCTAATCCATGAGCTCATTTTTATTTAACATCTCTGTAAATGTCATAATACTAGGTCAAGACAATATAAGTCACAAAAAACAGTTCATTGGTCCTCAAAACGAACATTTTTCTTGTTTCTTTCTGAGTTATTATACAGAAATTAGTAAGTATTATATGCCGCCATGCCAATTCAGCATCAAAAACAGCTAATTTTCAATTAGCACTTGTTCTGTACCAGGTAAAAGTCAAGCTTTTCATATAAATACCTAATTTAATTATCTACATTAAGAAGAGGGTATTATTGTTTTATAGGTAAGAAAATTTGTGTAGTGATAAGAGAAGTCTGAAATTGCACTGCCTAAATTTGAACATCTATCACCTCTGTGACCCAAGGCTAATTAATATAACCCCTTTAGACCTGTTTCCTCATTTCTTCAGAAGTAGCAAATAGTCCCATTTGATTTTAGTAACAGGGGATTTATATTAGAAGTTTATTTGACTTTAGGTTAGAAAAGTGACATGACCTGAATTTTGGAAAGCCTAGTATGTTCAGCTAAGTATTTTCAACTTTATTTTATAAGCAGTGGAGAATTATATAATTTCTTTAAATGTTTATCAGTTGCTGTACTATAAAAAAACATTTTCATTTCAATTTGTTATTCACTATTAAACATGAACTTGAAATGTTCATGTTTCTTCTAATTTAGAGCATATTATGTCACATCTATTTTAATATTCTAGACCTGCACTGTCTAAAACAGTAGCAATTATTCACATGTGGCTATTTAAATTAAAATTAAGTCAATTTTTAAAATTTGCTACTCAAGGAGGGGGCACAACAAGATAGCTGAATAGATGCCTCCAGCAATTATCCCCCTCTCCACTCTATAAGAAGAACACCAAATTGAACAATTCACCACACAAAAATATATCTTTATAAGAACCAAAAATTAGGTGAGTGTTCACAGTGCCTGATTTTAACATCATATAAAGGAAAGAGGCACTGAAGAGGGTAGAAAAGACAGTCTGAAATCACCTACACCACCCCTGCCCCATATCCCAGCAGCAGTCTAGTGGCGTGGAAGGAGAATCCATGTTCTTTGGGGAAGAAGAGTAAAGTTGATTGCAGGATTTTGCATTGAAACCAAGTGATGCCAGTAAGAGTGGAAACTAACAAGGGGAAGAACATATCTGGCACCCATAAAGGGAGCATTTAGTCCAGCCCTAGCCAGAGGCAAATAGTCCAACCTAGGAGTTGGAACCTGAGTTAAAGCAAGCCTCACAACCACAGGCTAGGAGTTAAAGCAAGCCTCACAACCACAGGCTAAAGTGTACCAGGGTCCTAAGTAAACTTGAAAGGCAATCCAGGCTACAAGAACTGCAATTCCTAGGCAAGTCCTCATGTTATGCTGGGTTCAAAGCCAGTGGACTAGTGCATATGACCTAGTGAGACACTAGCCTAGGCAGCCAAGAGAGTGTTTATTTCACACCTCTTCAAACCACAGGCATTGCAGTTCTAGAAGAGACTCCTTCTTTCTGCTTCAGAGGATGAGAGGGAAGAGTAAAGGGGACATTGTCTTGCAACTTGGATACAACCTTAACTGCACTGGGTAGGGCAACACGCAGAGTTCTAAGGACCCCATTCCCAGCTCTAGCCCACAGATGAGATTTCTAGGCACACCCTGGCCCAGAAAGGAAAGCACTGTTTTATAGGAGAAAAAACAGTCCTGGCAGGATTCATCATTTGCTACTTAAGGAGCCCTTTGGCCTTGAATAATCAATAGTGGTAGCCAGGCAGTTCTCACCATGGGCCTTGAGTGAGACTAAGAGCTATGCTGGCTTCAGGTGCAACCCAATATATTCTGAGCTTGGTGATTACAGAGAGAGGCTCCTTTTGCTTGAGGAAAAGAAAGGGAAAAGTAAGGGGACTTTGTCTTGCAGCTTGGGTACCAGCTGGGCCACACCAAGGTAGAGAATTAAGCAGTCTCCTGGTGCCCCTGAGCCAGGGCTTGGCTCTTGGATGGAATTTCTGGACCTTTCCTGGGAAAGAGGGGAGTGGATTGCCCTAAGGGAGAGATTCAGACCTGGCAGCATTCACTACAAGCTGACCAAAGAGTCCTTGGGCCCTGAATGAACATCGTCAGTAGCCAGGCAGTACTTGCCACAGCCCTGGAGTGGTGGTGGCCATGGGGCCAGACTACTCTGCTTGACAAAACAGGAGAGAAGAGTGGGCAGGACTTTGTCATTCAGCATGTCATTCAGCATGGGTGCCAACTCAGCCATAGTAGAACAGAGCATGAGGTATGATGTTATGCTGATTGGTTCCAGGGAATAAGAAGGAGCAAACACACTGGACTTACTGGTGAGATATTTGTGTGGCAGAGGATGGGAAATAAATCCAAGAAAAATTTAGGGCCCTTCTACCTTAGTAAAATTTCTAGGGTTCCAGTGGTGTGGGGCCTGTCAATATATTCCTTCTAAGGTGAAGCATAAATTGCTGCATTTGGCCTCTCCTACAACCAAGAAAGAGCCACAATGCCTACTGGGCCTATTTGGATTTTGGAGGCAACACATTTCTAATTTGGGTGTGTACTCTGGCCCATTTATTGAGTGACCTGAAAGGCTGCCAGTTTTGAGTGAGGTCCAGAACAGGAGAAGGCTCTGCAATAGGTCCAGGCTGCTGTGCAAGCTGCTCTGCTAATTGGGCCAGATGACACAGCAGAACCAATAGTTTTTGAGGTGTTAGCAGCAGATAAGAATGCTGTTTGGAGCCTCTGGAAGGCCACCATAAATGAATCACAGTGGAGGCCTCTAAGATTTTGGAGCAAGGCCCTGCCATTTTCTGCAGATAACCACTCCTCTTTTGAGACATAGCTCTTGGCCTGTTACTGGGCTTTGGTGGAAACTGAACGTTTGACTATGGGTCATCAGGTCACAATACAACCTGAACTGCCTATCATAAACTGGGTGCTTTCTGACCCATCTAGCCATAAAGTTGGTTGTACACATCAGCATTTCATTATCAAATGGAAGTTGCATATACATAATTGGGCTCGAGCAGATCCTGAAGGCTCAAATGCCCATGATCTCCACTCCTGCCACCCTCTCTCTCTCCCCCTGCATGCACTGATGGCCTCATGGAGATTTCTCTATGATCAGTTGACAGAGGAAGTGAAGACTAGGGCTTGGTTCACAGATGTGTCTACACAATATGCAGTCCACGAAGTGGACAGCTGCAGCACTACAGCCCCCTTCTAGGACATCCCTGAAGGACAGCAGTGAAGGAAAACCATCCCAGTGGGCAGATCTTCAAGCAGTGCACCTGGTTGTGCACTTTGCCTAAAAGGAGAAATGGCTATATATGCGATTGTATACTGATTATTTTGCTGTAGCCAATGGTTTGGCTGGATGATCAGGGAATTGGAAGAACCATGATTGGAAAATTGGTGACAAATTTTCAAAAGAGGTATGTAGATGGACCTCTCTGAGTGGTCAAAAACTGTGAAGATATTTGTATCCCATGTGAGTGCTCAACAATTGGTGACCCTAGCAGATGATTTTACTAATCAAATGGATAGGATGATCTGTTCTGTGGATACCACTCAGCCTCTTTCCCCAGCTAACCCCTGTCATCACCCAATGGGCCCATGAACAATGTGGAAATTGTGGCAGGGGTGGGGATATTGCATGGGCTCAGAAACATGGACTTCTACTCACCAAGGCTGACCTGGCTACTGTTATTGCTGAGTGACCAGTTTTCCAGCAGCAGAGACCAACACGGTCCTCGAGATAGCACTATTCCTCGGGGTGATCAGCCCACTACCTGGTGACAGGTTGATTATATTGGACCTCTTTTACCATGGAAAGGGAAAAAGTTTGCCCTCACTGGAATAGACATTTACTCTGGATATGGCTTTGCCTGTTCTGCATGCAATGCTTCTGCTAAGACTACCATCTATGCACTCACAAAATGGCTTATCCATCATCATGGTATTCCACACAGCATTGCCTCTGACCAAGGCACTTGCTTTACACCTAAAAAAGTGTAGCAGTGGGCTCATGCTCATGGAATTCACTGTTCTTACAATGGTCCCCATGATCCTGAAATAGCTGGATTTATAGAATTGTGGAATCAAATTATCCTTCTTTGTAGATTTGGAAAAACCTAAAGACTACCCAAAAATTGTGAGAACAAATGAATGAATTCAATAAAGTTGTAGGATATAAAATTTACACAAAAAATATTAGTAACATTTTATATGCCAACAGTGAGCAATCTGAAAATTAAATTAAAAAGCAATCTCACAGTGGCTACATTATAATTAAATAAATAGAAATTAAAGATGTTAAAGAAGTCAGCAATAAAAACTTGAAATATTTTTGGAAGAAATTTAAGAGGACATCACAAAATGAAAGCATACTTGATGTTCATGGATTAGAAGAATCGATATTGTTAAAATGTCTATATTACCCAAAGCAATCTATAGATTCAGTGCAATCCTTATAAAAACACCAATGATACCCTTCACAGACACAGAAAATTCTAAAATTTATATGGAATCACAAGAGCCAGAATATCCAACTTTGCTCTGAGCAAAATAAATAAATAATAAATAAAATAAAACTAGAAGAATAGCATTACATTCCTTCAAATTAAACTATAGAGTTGTAGTAACCAAAATGGCACGGTACTGTCCAAAAAACAACAGAAATATGAAACAACAGAGCAGAATAGAAACTATGAAACACATGCATATATTTACAGTTAACTTATTTTCAACAAAGGTGCAAAGAACATGTATTGGGGAAATAACAGCCTCTTCAATATAGGGTGCTGGGGAAAGTGGATAACAGAAGAATGAATGTCCTATCTTTTGCCACATACAAAAATTAATTCAAATAGATAAAAACTTAAATCTATGACCTGAAATTATAAAAGTACTAAAGAAACATTGAGGAAATGCTTCAGTAGGTTGGTCTGTGCAAAAATTTCTTGAGTAACACCCTACAAGCAGAGACGACCAAAGTAAAAATAGACAAAAGTGTGTCAAATTTAAAAACTCTTGCACAGCAAAAAAANTTTGAGGAAACAAGAGACTGTGTTAAAAATAGTCTGGACTAGAGAAATGGAAATCAAAACTACATTGAGATACCATCTCACACTGGTTAGAATGATTTTAGTTAAAAAAAAAAAATGGAAAAGTGAAAAGACAACACACAGAATGGGAAATAAATATTTGCAAACTATCCATCTAACAATTGATTAATATACAGAATATATAATGAGCTCAAACAACTCAATAGGATAAAATCTAAAATTGTAATTTAAAAATTTTCAAGAAGACACACAAATGGTCAACAGATAAAGAAATGGTGCACAAATCATTGGTCATCAGAGAAATGCAAATGAAAACTACAGTGAGATATTATGTCACCCCAGTTAAAATGGTTTATATCCAAAGACAGGTGATAACAAATACTGGTAAGAATATGATGAAAAGGGACCCCTCATACATTGTTTTGGGGAATGCAAATTAGTACAACCACTATAAAGAATAGTTTGGAGGTTTCCCAAAAAACTAAAATTAGAACTACCATATTATCTTGCAACCCAACTACTAGGTATATACCCCCCAAATGGAAATCAGTATATCAAAAAGATAGCTGCACTCTTATGTTTATTGCATCACTATACACAATAGCCAAGAGTTGGAAGCAACCTAAATGTATATCAACAGACAAATGGATAAACAAAATGTAGTACATATCCATGGAGTAGTATTCAATCATAAAATATAATGAGATCCTGTCATTTGTAACAACATGGATGGAACTGGAAGACATTATGTTAACTAAAATAAGCCAGGCACAGAAAAGCAAACTTTGCATGTTCTCAATCATTTGTGAGAGTAAAAATTAAAACAATTGAACTCATAGAGACAGAGTAGAATGATGGTTACCAGAGCATGGGAACGATAGTGGTGTAGGGGGAAAGTAGGGATGGTTAGCAGGTACAAAATAATAGTTAGAAAGAATGAGTATGCCTAGCATTTGATAGCACAGCAGGGTGACTACAGTCAACAATAATTTATTGCATATTTTAAAATCTCTAAAATTGCATAATTGGATCATTTGCAAAATAAGGAAAGGATAAATGCTTGAGTTTGTGGATACCCCATTTACCCTGATGTAATTATTATTCATTGAATGATAATATCAATAAATCTCATGTAATCAATTAATATGCACACCTGCTATGTACTCACAAGCTTAAAAAAAATGGTTCTCTATCAAAACAGGCACACTTTAAGCGTTCAAATGCCAACTATGTTTAGTGCTTACTAAACTGTTAATGGATAACACAAATTTAGTATATTTTCATTATCACAAGATTTTTATTTGACCACACAACTCTAAACCATACCATCATATTTGTTGGAACACTTTAGTCTCTTCACCCCTATCTTATTAATCAATTATTTCTCCATGTCCCCTAAAGAATACATAGATATCACAGTCTGCCCTTTAAGAGTGCCTATAATATACTTCCTTTTCTGCTCCAATTCCTGCCAAGTCAATGTTTTCAGATCTTGGGGATTTCCTGAAAGAACATACTATGGCCAATTCAGTGTCCATGTCAGTGTTGTCTCCCAGTGCTCCCAAGGCACCATTCTCTCCATAAAAATAAACAACTATAAAAGCACATTGTTATTTGTCTGCACACAAAACTTTATTTTATCCATTTCTATCATCTCTTCACAAAGCAAGACACTTAATTCTACATAATTTTAAGCATATGCCACAACTTACATAACCAAGTTAAGATATTCATCATCTACATTTAGGTTACCAAGACTTTACAGTCTCCTTAAGGACATTTGAAAGTGCACCTGCTTTATATATGTATAACTAAAATGCCCCTTTGATACTTTCTAAACAGAATAAACTATTTTCCTTGAAGTTCATTTGAAGTTGCTTACACCAATAGATAAAATAGACTTATACTAACTTTAAAATGCCTCCCTCTTTTTTAAATTCATATTTCAAAACTCTCAGATAAATTTATCAGCAGTATATACTATAACCAAGAAAATACTGATCAACACAATTTTATATTGATATAACATCTGATATAAACTGATCTCAATAGTCCCCGGGAATTTTAGACAATAGACTATTTGATCGATAGGTAGAATGATAAATAGATAATATACTTGCATCAGCTATTTCTTTACAAGATACTGAATTGAATAGCAATTCAAGTATTTATCTGAATTGAATAGCAATTCAAGGATTTACTGTATTTGTATAATCTGCATCATATAACTCCTGACTGTGTTCTCTTTCTATAAATTAGGGATAAGGTAAGCAAGACAATGATAATTGATTTAAAGAAATATGATATAGTGGGCTTGTATGCTTAAAATGGTCATGTTTAGCACCAAATTACACAACTTGGTGCTAAACATGAAATGAATTAAAGAAATAAATAAAAATCAAAGATTAAAGCAAAAATCATTTAAAATTAAAATTTTTAAGATAATTCCTAATCTCTGAAAATGCACTTTAAAATTGCATACAAATGTGAAGTGCTAATAGAGGCACTAAAATATTAATTTAATGACTGTCAACTTTCTTAATAAAACATCAGAGAACTTCGTTGAAATTTGCAAGTCATTTTCCCTCACATACATTTGCATATCTGTGACTATAAATATTTCCCTTTAAGATTGCTCAAGTCTGCCTATTCAGATGTGATTTAGGGCACTGTATAAACAGAGGTCAGCATTTATTTCAAGTTCCAGAATACCCCTGTCACATTGTTTTGCTTTTATAAATATAAGGACTTTTGTCATTAACAATATATACGTGGCCATTATCAAATATTTTTTAAAAAGATATCACGATTAGATTCCATGTCACACAACACACAAGAATGGCTATAATTAAAACAAAAAGATGATAAGTGTACACAAAACTGTAGAGAAATCAGAACCTTCATATACTGCTAGCAGGCATGTAAAATGGCACAGCCACTCTGGAAAGTATTTTGGCAGTTTCTCAAATAGTTATACATAGAGTTACCATATGACCTGGTGCATTAGTCTGGTTTCATGCTGCTGATAAAGACATTCCCAAGACTGGGAAATTTACAAAATAAAAAGGACTCACAGTACCACCTGGCTGGGGAAGCCTCACAGTCATGGCAGAAGGCAAGGAGGAGCAAATCACGTCTAACACAAATGGCAGCAGGCAAAGAGAGAGCACTTGTGCAGGGAAACTCCCCCTTACAAACCTACCAGATCTCATGAGGCTTATTTACTATCATGAGAACAGGATGGGAAAGACCTGCCTCAATGATTCAATTACCTCTTATCAGGTCACCCCCACAACATGTGGGAATTCAAGATGAGATTTGGGTGAGGACATAGCCAAACCATATTATTCTGCCTCTGGACCCTCCCAAATCTCATGTTCTCTTATTTCAAAAGCAATCATGCCTTCCTAACAGTCCCGCAAAGTCTTAACTCCTTTCAGAATTAACTAAAAGGTCCGTAGTCCAAAGTCTCATCTGAGAAATGGCAAGTCCTTCCATCTATGAGCCTGTAAAATCAAAAGCAAGTTAGTTACTTCCTAGATGCAATGGGGGTACAGGCATTGGATAAATACAGCCATTTCAAATGGGTTATATTGGCCAAAACAAAGGGGCTCAGGCCCCATGCAAGTCTAAAATCCAGCAGGGTAATAAATTTTCAAAGCTGCAAAATGATCTCCTTTGACTCCACGTCTCAAATCCAGGTAATGGTGATGCAAGTGGTAGGTTTCTATAGTCTTGAGCAGCTCTGCCCCTATGGCTTTGCAGGATATAGCCCTCCTCCTTGCTGCTTTCACAGGCTGACATTGAGTGTCTGTGACTCTTTCAGGTACATGGAGCAAGCTGTTGGTGGATCTACCATTTTGGGGTCTGGAGGATGGTGGCCTTCTTCTCACAACTCCACTAGGCAGTGCCACAGTAGGGATTCTGTGTAGGGGCTCCAACCCCATATTTCCCTTCTGCACTGCCCAAGCAGAGGTTCTCCATGAGACCTCTCACCTGCAGCAAACTTCTGCCTGGACATTCAGGCATTTTCACACATTCTCTGAAATCAAGGCAGAGGTTCCCAAAACACAGTTCTTGATTTCTGTGCACTGGCACGCTCAATGCTACATGGTAGCTGCAAAGGCTTTAGGATTTTTAAGCTTGCACACTCTTTAGCCATGGCCTGAGTTGTACATTGTCCCCTTTCAGCCAGGGGCTCTTTCAGGCTGGAGAGACTGGGATGCAGGGCACCAATTTTCTAGGCTGCACACAGCCTAGGGACCCTGGGCCTGGCCCACAAAATCACTTTTTCCTCCTCAATCTCTGGGCCTGTGATGGGAGAGCCTGCTGTGAAGACCTCTGACATGCCCTGGAGACATTTTCCCTATTGTCTTAGTGATTAACATTTGGCTCCATGTTCCTTATGCAAATTTCTGCAGCCAGCTTGAATTTTTTCTCAGACAATAAAATTTTCTTTTCTATCACATTGTCAGTGTGCACATTTTTCACATTTTTATGCTCTGCTTCCCTTATAAAACTGGATGACTTTAACAGAACTAAAGTCACTTCTTCAGTGCTTTGCTGCTTAGAAATTTCTTCTGCCAGATACCCTAAACCATCTCTCTCAAGTTCAAAGTTCCACAAATACCTAGGGAAGTGGCAAAATCCCACCAGTCTCTTTGCTAAAACATAACACGGTCACCTTTGCTTCAGTTCCCAACAAGTTTCTTATTTCCATCTGAGACCACCTCAGCATGGACCTTATTGTCCATGTTACTAACAGCATTTTGGGCAAAGCCATTCAACAAGTCTGCAGAAAGTTCTAAACTTTCCCACATTTTCCTGTCTTCTTCTGCCTGTTACCCAGTTCCAAAGTCGCTTCCACATTTTCAGGTATCTTTTCAGCAGCACCCCACTCCCAGTGTCAATTTACTGTATTAGTCCATTCTCATGCTGCTGATAAATATCCAAGACTGGGCAATTTACAAAAGAAAGAGGTTTAATTGGACTTACAGTTCCACATGGATGAGGAAGCCTCACAATCATGGCAGAAGGCAAAAAGAAGCAGGTCACATCTTACATGGATGGCAGGAGGCAAAGAGAGAACACTTGTGTAGTGAAACTCCCTCTTAGAAGCCCATCAGAACTTGTGAGACTTACTCACTATCATGAGAACAGCATGGGAAAGACCTGTCCCCATAATTCAATTACCTCCAACTGGGTCCCTCCCATAACACATGGGAATTCAAAATGAGATTTGGATGGAGACATAGCCAAGCCATATCACCTGGCAATTTTGTTGCTAAGTATATTTTTAAGACAATTGAAAATATGTCCACACAAAAAGTTGTTTATACATGATTATAGCAGTATTATTCATAATAGCTATAAAGTAAAAATAACTCAAATATCTATCAACTGATGAATGGATAAATTATGTATGATATATTCATATAATAAAATGTTATTCACAGTAAATTTCAAGACAAAATATGTAAGAAGAGAAAAAGAGGGTCACTATGTAATGATAAAGGGGTCAATTCAGCAAGACAATATAACAATTATAAATACATATGTACTCAATATTGGAACACCCAGATACATAAAGCAAATATTATATCAGCTAAAGAGAGAGACAGACTGCAATACAATAACAGCTAGAGACTTCAACATCCCACCCTCAGCATTGGACAAATCTTTAAGACAGAAAATAAAGAAACATCAAACTTAATCTATGCTGTAAACCAAACGGACCTAATAGAAATTTACAGAACATGGTACCCCTTGACTACGTAATACACATACTTTTCCTCAGCACATAAATCATTCTCAAGAATAGATTATATATTATGTTGCAAATCACATCTTAAAGCATTCAAAAAATTGAAATAATAGTAAGCATCTTCAATGACCACAATGGAAGAAAAATAGCAATCAATAACAAGAGGAATTTTGAAGACTAAACAAATATATGTAAATTAGAGAATATGCTCCTGAATAACCACTGGGTCACTGAAGAAATTAAGAAAATTGAAAAATTTCTTGAAACAAATGATAATAGAAACACGATATAACCAAACCTACAGGATACATGAAAAGCAACACTAAGAGTTAATTTTATACCTATAAGTGCCTACATCAAAAAAGAAAGAAAAAACCCTTCAAATAAACAACCAAACAATGCATCTTATAGAACGAGATAAGCAAGAGTAAACCTATCCCCAAATTAGCAGAAAATAATAAATAATAAACATGAATATAAATAAATAAAATTAAATGAAGAAAACCATGGAAAACATGAATAAAACAAAAAGTTGCTTCTCAAAAAGTTACACGAAGTTGACAAACTTTTAGCCAGACTAGCTAAAGGAAAAAGAGAGACTATGCAGATAAATAAAATTGGAGATATAAAATATTACAACTGATACTGCAGAAAATTTAAGGATCATTTGCAGCTACTATGAGGAACTGTATTCCAAAAAAATAAAAAATCTAGAGGAAACAGATAAATTTCTACACATATACCACCTATCAAGATTGAACCATGAAGAAATACAAAACCTGAACAGATTAAGAACAAGTAATAAGATCAAAGCTGTAATAAAAATCTCCCAGTAAAAGAAAAGTCTGAGATGCAATATCTTCACTACTAAATTCTACCAAGGATTTAAACAAGAACTAATACCAGACCTAGTCAAATTATTCCAAAACATAGAGAAGGGAATCTTTTCAAAATCATTCCATGAGGCCACTATTACCTCGATACCAAAAGCAAAGGCACATCAAAAAGAGAAAACTGCAGGCCAATATCAATGATGAATATTGATGAAAAAATCCTCAAGAAAATATTAGCTAGCCTAATTCAACAATATATTAGAAAAATCATTCATCATGACTAAGTGAGATTTATCCCTGGGATGCAAATATGCAAATTCATCTGTGTGATACATCATAACAGAAAAAAGAACAAAAACCATATGATCATTTTAACTGATGCTAAGAAAGCATTTTATAACATTCAGCAGTCTTTCCTGATAAAAAGCCTCAAAAACTGATAAAAGAAACATACCTCAACATAATAAAAGCTATCTATGACAGACCTACAGCTAGTATCATACTACATTAAAAAGAAAACCAGAAAGCCCTTTGTCTAAGATCTGGAACATGACAATGATGTTCATTTTCCCCACTGTTACTCAACAAAGCACTGGAAATACTAGCTAAAGCAATCAATCAGACAAGAGAAAGATATAAACAGAGTCCAGATTGGAAAGAAATAGGTCAAATTATCTTTATTTGCTGATGATATAATCTTATATTTGAAAAAACCTAAGACTCCACCAAAAAGACTGTTAGAAGTGAAACAAATTCAGTAATGTTGGAGTATACAAAATCACCATTCAAAAGTCAGTAGCAGTTTTATATCCCAAAAGTGAAGAAACTGAAAAAGATATTAAACAGTAGTCCCATTTACAATAGCCAAAACCAAAAATAAATACCTAGGAAATAACTTAGCCAAGAAGTTAAAGATCTGTATAATAAAAGCTATAAAACACCGATAAAAAATAGGAGAGGACATACAAGAAATATAGAAGTATTCAACATTTATAAATTGGAAGAATCAACATATTTAAAATGCCTATACTACCCAAAGCAATATACAGATTCAAGGCAATCCCTACCAAAATAACAATGATAATGACATTCCTCATACAAATAAAAAAAGTTCTCTCCTTTATATGGAATCACAAAAGACCCAGAAGAGCCAACTCTACCCTAAGCAAAAAAATATATTACTGGAGGAATCACCTTATCTGACTTCAAATTATACTGTAGAGCTACAGTAATAAAAAAACTTCATGAGACTAGCACAAAAACAGACACACCTAACAATAAAACAGAGTGGATAACTCAGAAGCAAATCCACACAACTACAGTGAACTCATTTTTGACAAAGGTGCCAAGAACACACACTTGGGTAAAGACAGTCTCTTCAAACAATGGTTTTGGGAAAACAAGATATCCATATGCAGCAGAATGAAATGAGATCCCTTTCTCTCATCACATACAAAAATCAAAACAAAATAAATTAATAAATTGAAGGCTTAAATTTAAGACCTCAAACTATGGAATTACTACAATAAAATATTAGAGAAACTCTCCAGGACAGCAGTCTGTGTAAATACTTCTTACGTAACATTGCACAAGCACAGGCAACCAAAGCAAAAACAGACAAATGGAATCAAACCAAGTTAAAAAGCTTCTACACAGCAAAGGAAATGATCAACAAAGTGAAATAACAATACACTAAATGAAAAAAAATATTTGCTCACTACCTGTCTGAAAAAGGATTAATAACCAGAATCTACAAGGAGATCAAACAATTCTAAAGGGAAATTCTAATAATCAGACTAAAAAATGGGTGAAATATTCAAAGGGATTCCATCTGACAAAGACCTTATATCCAGAATGTACAGGACACTTAAACAAATGTACAAGAAGAAAACAAACAACCCTATCAAAAAGTAGGTGAAGGTTATGAACAGACACTTCTAAAAAGAAGACATTTATTTGGCCAGCAAACACACACTCAAAAGTTCATCATCACGGGTTATTAGAGAAATGCAAATCAAAAACCACAAGGAGATACCATCTCACATCAGTTTGAATTTGTGATCATTAAAACATCTGGAAACAACAGATGCTGCTGAGGATGTGGAGAAATAGGAACACTTTTATACTGTTGGTAGGAGTGTAAATTAGTTTAACCATTGTGGAAGATGGTGTGGTGATTCCTCAAGGATCTAGAACCAGAAATACCATTTGACCCAGCAAATTCATTACTGGGTATATACCCAAAGGATTATAAATCATTCTACTATAAAGACACATGCACATGTACATTTATTGCAGCACTATTCATAGTAGCAAAGATTCAGAACTAACCCAAATGCCCATCAAAGATAGATTGGATAAAGAAATGTGACACATATATACCATGGAATACTATGCAGCCACAAAAAAGAATGAGTTTATGTCCTTTGCAGGGACATGTATGAAGCTGAAAACCATCATTCTCAGCAAACTAACACAGGAACAGAAAACTAAACACTGCAGGTTCTCACTCATAAGTGAGAGTTGAACAATGAGCACACATGAACACAGGGAAGGGAACATCACACACTGGGGCCTGTCAGGGAGTGGGGGACAAGGAGAGGGAGAGCATTAGAACAAACACCTAAAACATGTGGGGCTTAAAACCTAGATGACAGGTTGACAGGTGCAGCAAACCACCATGGCACGTGTATACCTATGTAACAAACCTGCACATTCTGCACATATATCTCAGAACTCAAAATAAAATAAAACAAAAACATTTCTCAAAAAAAGACATACAAATGGTAAACAGACACACGAAAAGTCACTAAATATTATTGATCATCAGAGAAATTCAAACGAAAACTACAATAAGATATCATCTCACTCCAGTTAAAATGGCTTATATCCAAAAGACAGGCAATGGCAAATGCTGGCGATGATGTGGAGAAAATGAAACCTTCACATATTGTTGGTGGGAATGTAAGTTAGTGCAACCACTATGGAGAAAAGTTTTGAGGTTTCTCAAAAACTAAAAATAGAACTATCTTATGATCCTGCAATTCAACGGCTAGGTATATAATCAAAATAATGGAAATCAGTATATCAAAGAGATATCTTTACTCCCATTTTTGTTGCATCACTATTTACAATATCCAAGATTTGGAAACAACCTAAGTGTCCACTAACAGATATATATATATATATATATATATATATATATATATATATAAACAAAATGTGGTATGTAAACCCAAAAGAGTACTATTCAATCATACAAAGAAATGAGATCGTGTCATTTGCATCAACATGGATGGAACTGAAGATCATTATGTTAAATAAAATAAGCCAGGCACAGAAAGACAAACTTCATATATTCTCGCTTATTTGTGGTAGCCAATTATTAATATAATTTCATTAAACTCACCGAGATACAGAGAATAATGGTTACCAGAGGCTGGGAAGTGTAGTTAGAGAGGCGGGAATGGAGATGGATAAAAAAAATAGTGAGAAATTTTGAATAAGGTTTAGAAAAAGGTGATTATAGTCAACTATATTCTATTGTACAATTTTAGATAACTAAAGGGGTAGAGGTGATGAATAACCCATTCACCCTAATGTGATTATTATGCATTATATGCTTGTATCAACATATCTCATGTATCATATATATATATATATGTGTGTGTATGTATGTATATATGTGTACACACACCTAATATATACCCACACAAATTTAAAATAAAAAATATATAAAAACAACAAAAAAGAATGAATCTTGAAAACGTTGTGCTAAGTAAAAGAAGCCAGTCAGAAAAGGCCACATATTATATGATTATATTTATACAAAGTACTTCAAATAACAAAATCTATATACACAAAATGTGTATTAATGATTGTCTAAAGTTGTGGGAGATAGAGATACTATGGATAGAACTCCATTGGGTATAAAATTTCTTCTAAGGATTATGAAAATGTCCTCAAATAGTGATGATGATTTGAAAACACATAGACACAGCACACACCAGGGCCTGTCAGGGGTTTGGGGGCTAGAGGAAGGATAGCATGGGGTGGGGGGATAAGGGAAAGATAGCTTTAGGAGAAATACCTAATGTAGATGATGGGGTGATGGATACAGCAAACCACCCCGTACATGTGTACACTTACGTAACAAACCTGCACGTCTGCACACGTACCCCAAAACTTAAAGTATAATTTAAAAACAAAATAAAACAATCAAAAACAAAAAAATAGTGATGATGAATGTACAACCCTGTAAACATATTAAAACATTGTTAAATTGTACATTTATATGGATAAATTATACAGTATGCCAATAAAGTTGCTGAAAAAAGTATAGAATAATAATGCTTTAGAACCCTAGAAAATGGAAATAGCCACTATTAACATTTTAATGTACTGTGAGTATTATAGCACACTTTTTATTTTTACATAGTTCTTGAATGCCATAAAATGTATAATTCTTATAATTTTACTGCAAGAAATATTTTTATAACAGCAAAGCTCTAAAAGGAATGTGATGTTTTAATTAATAGTAAAATATAGCATATTAATATATAAAGACTATATATACACATGGATAATTCTCTTCAAATTAATATATATAGTTGATGAAATCCAAATCACAATATTGAAAGGACCTTTTTTAGAAGGTGACATAGTAATTACATAGATTTTCTGGAATAAACATAAGCAAACATATCTTGAAAATTTTAAAAATATTCATATGAAAATGATAGATTTTATTATGAAGTCATTGTAACGAAACAATTTGGAACACCAACCTGTCTGAGTAGCTAGAAAAATGGAATAGAATAATAAGTCTAGAAACACAATTAAATGCAGGGTTTGAATTCATTATTCATTGAGCATGTCATTGAAGTTCCGTAGGAAAAGGACAGATTAGTCCACAAATAGTATTGGGAGAATTGGATACTTATTTGGAAAAAATCAAATTAGCTCCCAGTTTATACCAAAATAAATTTCAAGTGGATCAAAATGAAGATATACAATGATGAAATTTAAAATATTTAATACCCTTAGAAATTAAATAAAATAACATTAAAACAAGTTGCAACTGTTGTCTATTATATTGGACAAAATGGAAAGGAATATTAACATGGTCAATAATGAGCAAACAGTAACTTTCAAGTATCATTATTTGGTGTTTGAATTTGTACAGCCTTTGAAAATCAACTTGGTCTTTAGAAAAAGAAAAAAAAGTCTTAAAAATGTTTATTACCTTTGAGCCAGCAATATTATTTCTCAAAATTTATTGTACACAAAAAGGCATTCTCTACAGAGTGTTTTAAGTCCAAAAATTAGAAGAAACTTAATCACCTACAAACTTATTCAATTTATATAAAAATTGGTATAACTATGCAATTGTTTATTACGCAAGTATTAAAAAATACATCGAGTCTCTTAAATATGTTTGTGATATACTGCTGAACATCAAAGGCAGGCTCAAACTATAATGATGAGAGATAAAGCAAAAAGAGAGAAAAGAGAAACTGCAAATGTGGAAAGATATTCTCTACAATGTTAACAGTCCATTATCATTGTACAGTCCCATCTGTGTAGAGTTACCCTACCAAATCCTGAAACCATGTATCTTAGACCATTCGGGATGCTCTAACAAAATATGGTAGACTGGATAATTTATAAATAACAGAAATTTATTTCTCATAGTTTCTAAAGTTTAGGAAATCCAAGAGCAAGGAACTGGCAGATTTGTTCTCTAATGAGAACCTATTGCTCAAAGTACCCTTCTATGGATACTCACATGAAGGAAGGGGTAAGTACCCTCAGGCCTCGTTTATAAAAGAATCAATCCCATTCATGGGGGCAGAGCTCTGATGACCTAATCATCTTTCAAAGTCCCCACGGGTTAATACCATAACCTTGGAAATTTAGTTTCAACGTATGAGTTTTTGAAAGACACAAACATTCAAAACAAAACACTAAGTAATGGTGACTCATTAGTGCTATATGAAAGAAAGAAACATCAGGAACTAATTGCCCAATCAGATGTCTCCTTAGGCAGCAGACTTGTTCTTCCTTGTACCTAACAGAACAGGATAGATGTTACCTGGCCAAAGAAAGTGGGGTGAGTTTCCTCTGGATAAAGAGGACACTAAGAAAAGTAGCTGGAGGAGGCTGAGGCAGGAGAATTGCCTGAACCCAGGAGGCGGAGGTTGCGGTGAGCCGAGATCGCGCCATTGCACTCCAGCCTGGGTAACAAGAGCGAAACCCCGTCTCAAAAAAAAAGAAAGAAAAAAAGAAAAGTAGCTGGGCTTGAGGGAGTTTGCTGGCATCTCACCAAAAAAGCGGGCTCTATAAGCATAAGTCTTCACAAGAAAGAGGTCCTGGGCTACAGGACAGGTGATAGGAACTAAGAAAGATTAGTGAGACAATAATTCAAATAAGAGCTATATGTTTTTTCATTATGCAGAGAAGTTGTTCATGGTAAAGACCATGAAAAACTCACCTATGGGCTCCACAAGACAGTCATCATTTAGACTTGTAGCTCACAGAAGGCATAGTAAGATTAACCAGAGTCGCAGCAACAAACAACAAAGAGAAGACTTCAACTGTGAGCACTTCAGTAAAGAGAGATTTGCCCGACTTGCCCAATTTACTGGCTCAAGCTCCCAAAAACAAGAGTTAGGCCTTGAAGAAGAACTCATTATAAGCCCTCTACCTTAAGGGGCTAGTTTGGGATAAGTGAAAGAGCAGCCATGGCCCTTCTTTATTTCACATTTCTAGAACCAAAGCCTGGACTGCAGTGAGAGAGGTTTAACCTTTAAATTAGATTGAGAATTGTCCATTTTTATAGAACTGGACATTCAGCACCTAAATTTCACCTCTTAATCTTTTATTTAAAATCTATTATATGTTCAATTTCTGTAATATTTCATGGATCTATGAAAATCATCTGTATTTCTGCAAGTACAGATTTTGATTGATTAAATTAACTTTAAAATATGATTATTCATTTTTTATATTTCTATGTATTTCCTCTATATAACTCTCAACATCTGAGAAAGGTATATTGAAAACTTACCACTTTAAATTTCTATAATGTTCTATAATTTTTACTTTTTATGTTATTTTAGATATGTTTTCTGTTTGTATCTACATAAAAATTCATGAAAAATATAACTACTGTGGACTATAGCATTCCTCAATTTTAAAAAATTACTAATTGTTCATTTAAAAGTTTCAACATTAATTTCTACTTATAATATTCTAAAAGTTGTATATTTTTACTTACTACTCTCGTGTACCTTTCCATGTTTTTAAATCTACTTTCTAGTTTTTTAATTAACATTTATGATGTACAATATGAAGTTTTGATATACAAATACAAAATATTTTTATATACATTGATATGTAGACATATACATGATACATATAAATTTGATATATACTGTGGACTAATTATACAAGTTAATTAACAAATCTACCACCTCACAGTTACCAATTTTTGTGGAAAGAACATTTAAAATCTACTTTCTTAACAATTTTCAAATATACAACACATTACTATTATCTATAGTCATGATACTGTAAAATAAATTTCCTTTTGTCTCACTGAAACTTTGTATCCATTGACCTACATTGCCCTATTTCATGCCCCTCCTCTGTCCCCAGTCCCTGTTACCACCATTCCATTTTCTGCTTCCAAGTTTGTTTTTCTTAGATTCTACATATAATTGAGATTATATAATATTTGTCTTTCTATGCCTAACTTATTTTCTTGACATAATGTTTCCATGTTGATCTATGTTGTTACAAATGACATAATTTTATTCTTTTTGTAGGATGAATATTACTCCATTGTGTATGTATAATATGGTATGGCTCTGTCCTCACCCAAATCTCATTTTGAATTGTAACTCCCATAATTCCCACATGTCCTCGGAGGAACCCAGTGGGAGGTGAATGAATTGTAAGAGCCTGTCTTTCCTGCACTGTCCTTATGATGATGAGTGAGTCTCACGAGATCCCTGGTTTAAAAAAAAAAGGAATTTTTTTGCACCAGCTCTCTCTTTTCCAGCTGCCATCCACATAACATGTGACTTGCTCCTCCTTGCCTTCTGCCATGTTTGTGAGGCCTCCCCAGCCATGTGGAACTGTAAGTCAAATAAAACTCTTTCTTTTATAAATTGCCCAAACTCAGGTATGTCTTTATCAGCAGAGTGCAAATGAATTAATACACAAATATCTCATCTTCCTTATACATTCATCCATTGATGAACACTTAGACTGATTCCATATCTTTGCTATAGTGCTACAATGAATGTGAGAGTCCAGATATCTATTTGACATACTGATTTTATTTCCTTTGGATATATACACAATAGTTGGATAATTACATAGTAAATATATTTAATTTTTTGAGGAAGCATCATACTGTTTTCTATAAAGATTGTACTAATTTACATTCCCACCAACAGTGTAAAAACATTCCACTTTCTCCACATGCTCACCAACATTATCTTTTTAAATAAAACATTTATACAGGTGTGATGGTATGTCTCATTGTTGTTTTAATTTGCATTTCCCTGATGATTAGTAATGTTGAGCATTTTCTCATATGCCTGTTGTATGTCTTTTGGGGGGCATTTCTATTCAGGTCTTTTATCCATTTTTAATTATTAACTCTTAGTTACTAAGAGTTTATTTAGATTTGTACAGTGTAGCTTTGTCTGCTTCTTTTCCTACCTTTAGCCTCTCACAATCAATTCGGTGGGTAATTTTATCTCATTTATGTCTGTTTAAATTACTTTTACCATATTTCCTAAAGTATTAATGTATTACTTGTGTCATTTTAAATTTCAGTGCTTATCAATCAAGAGAGTTAATTTTTTTCAGTTTAGTGGTATTTTTTAAAAGTGTTAACATATGCACCTCCAATAAAATGTTGACTAAGGCTGGTGAGAATGGCCATACTTACCTTCTCAAAAGTGGGGAAAAGCATTCACTCTTTCAGTAAGCATTAGGTTCAGTAAGATTTATGTAAATTGTTTAGGTTAATAATTAATATCCATAAATGTGTTGAATTTTATCTGTATTTCATGCAATAATGGTGGTTAATGCATTTTTTATCTTTAGTCTGTTAATATGATTGATTACATTAATTGAATTTCAAATATTGAAAAAGCCCAGCATCCCAGTGAAAATCTCACTTGGACATGGCACATTATGTGTTCATATATATTGTTGAACTTGGTTTGCTATTATAATATTTTTGTGTCTTTATACATAATAAATATTTGTTTGTAGTATTTCTCCCCCTTGTACTGTCTAGTAAAAACACCTGGGCCTGGGAACTTTATTACCAGAATGTTTGCAATTATAAATTTACTTGCTTTAATGATGGTTATAGGGCTAGTCAGATTACTTATTTAATATTGGTCAAGTTTTGATATTTTATTGTTTTTGAGGAATTACGCTATGTTCTCTAAAATAACTATATCATGCTGGGACAAGTTCTGACATATGTGATGGATTATATTGTTTACTGAGAATGAGGGCAAGGAAAACCGGGGCAGCCCCCCAAGTGGAAAACTGCTTTGGGCGTTCTAAAGTAGTAAACAGTATATGTATATCATACACTAAACTAGTTCTTTAAGCACGGGATATGTGATCCTGCCCCCATGGCTCCCTCATGGAGAATGCTTTCTGATTTGTCTTTGATCAGTGGTAAGCAGGCACCAGCTGCCTACCTAGTTTATCTTTGTTCTATGAGAAAACATGAAACACCTGCTTGTTATTAATACTCTCCTGTTCAGAGAAAATAAATACGTGGGTCAGAGTCTGCTCCAGGTTCTCAGCTCTGAAGGCTGTCCGCGCCCTGGTCCCACTTTGCATGCTATCTTTTTGTTTTTTTCTTAATTCATTTTTTTTTAAATTATACTTTAAGTTCTGGGGTACATGTGCAGATTATGCAGGACTGTTAACACAGGTATACACATGCCATGGTGGTGTGCTGCATCCATCCCCCTGTCATCTACATTAGGCATTTCTCCCAATGTTATCCCTCCCCAATCATCCCACCCCCTGATATCCCTCCCCTAGCTCTCCCACCTCCCAACAGGCCCCGGTGTGTACTGTTCCCCTGCCTGTGTCCATGTGTTCTCTTTGTTCAATACCCACTTATGAGCGAGAACATGCGGTGTTTGGTCTTCTGTTCTTGTGTTAGTTTGCTGAGAATGATGGTTTCCAGATTCATCCATGTCCCTGCAAAGGACATGAACTCATCCTTTTTTATGGCTGCACAGTATTCCATGGTATATATGTGCCACATTTTCTTTATCCAGTCTATCCTTGATGGGCATTTGGGATGGTTCCAAGTCTTTGCTACTGTAAAGAGTGCCACAATGAACATACGTGTGCATGTGTCTTTATAATAGAATGATTTATAATCCTTTGGGTACATACCCAGTAATGGGATTGCTGGGTCAAATGGTATTTCTATTTCAAGATCCTTGAGGAATCGCCAGACCGTCTTCCACAATGGTTGAACTAATTTACACTCCCACCAACAGTGTAAAAGCGTTCCTATTTCTCCACATCCTCTCCACCATCTGTTGACTCCAGATTTTTAATGATCACCATTATAACTGGTGTGAGGAGTTATCTCAATGTGGTTTTGATTTGTATTTCTCTAATGACCAGTGATATTGAGCATTTTTTCATATGTTTGTTGGCCACATAAATGTCTTCTTTTGAAAAGTGTCTGTTCACATCCTTTGCCCACTTTTTGATGGAGTTGTTTGTTTTTCTTCTTCTAAATTTGTTTAAGTTCTTTGTAGATTCTGGATATTAGACCATTGTCAGATGGGTAGATTGCAAAATTTTTTTCCCATTCTGTTGGTTGCTGGTTCACTCTAATGATTGTTTCTTTTGCTGGGCAGAAGCTCTTAAGTTTAATTAGATCCTATTTGTCTATTTGGGCTTTTGTTGCCATTGCTTTTGATGTTTTAGTCATGAAGTCCTTGCCTATGCATATGTCCTGAATGGTATTGCCTAGGTTTTCTTCTAGGGTTTTCTTATGGTGTTAGGTCTTATGCTTAAATGTTTAATCTGTCTGGAGTTAATTTTTGTATAAAGTGTAAGGAAGGGGTCCAGTTTTTGCTTTCTGCACATGGCTAGCCAGTTTTTCCAACACCATTTATTAAACAGAGAATCCTTTCCCCATTGCTTGTTTTAGTCAGGTCTCTCAAATATCAGATGGTTGTAGATATGTGGCATTACTTCCAAGGCCTCTGTTTTGTTCCATTGGTCTATATCTCTGTTTTGGTACCAGTACCATGCTGTTGTGATTACTGTAGCATTGTAGTATAGTTTGATTCAGCGCCACCTGGGTTGGGGTCTCTATGACTGAGCTGGCCTCAGTAAAATCGTATACATAGATCTATTCATAGTATTTTATCATTACTTTTATTAATAGTTGTGGGGTATGTAGTGATAATCCCTCTCATTTCTGATATTAATAATGCATGATCTCTCTTTTTTATTCATTGTCAATATTGTCAGAGATTTATCGAATTTATTGATCTTTTCAAAGTACCAGCTATTAGTTTCAATTTCTATTGTTTCTCTGTTTTCACTTTTGTTGTTTTTTGCTTTTCTCTTCATAACTCCCTTCCTTCCATTTGCTTTGTAATTATTTTTCTCTTATTTTTGTAGTTTCTTGGGATAGGACTTTAGATTAATTAAGACCAATCTTCTTTTCTAATAAAAATAATTAATGCTATTAATTTCCCTGGAAGCACTGTTTTGGCAGCATCCTGCAAATTTTTATACACTGCATTTTCAATTTTGTTCAGATGAAAATGATATTTACATTTTTCTTGTGACTCTTTCTTTGACCTAGCATTATTTAGAAGTGTGTTTTTAAATTTCCAAGTGTTTAAAGATACTGTTGTTTTCATGCTATTCATTTCTATTTTAGTTCCATTATTACCAAAGAAAACAGTATGTATTATTTTGATCATTTTATATCTTGTGATTTGTTTAATGGCCAAGAATATGATATATCTTGCTGAATGTTACATATGCACTTGAAAAAACTGTGTATTCTGCTGTATTTTCTGGAATGTTCGAGATATCAATGTGATTCCATTTGAAGATGCTGTTATTCAATCTTCTATATAATTGCTGATTTTCTGTCTACCAGTCCATCTATTAGTTTGAGGAGACTATTGATATCTTTAACAATAATTGTGACTGTTCATTACACTTTTAAGTTCTGTATGTTTTTGCTCCATTTAGTTTAAATGTGTGTTGTTGAATATACATATTTAAAACTTTTGTGTCTTTGTGAGTTCACCATATTCTTATTATATAATGTTATTATTTGCCCCAGAAAATTTTATTTCTGCCAAATTCTACTTTGTCCAATACTAACATAGCCACTCCTGATTTCTATTTTTTGGTGTTTACTTAGTCTGTCTTTTCCATCCATTTACTTTCAACCTATGTATATCATTATATTTGAAGTGAGTTTCTTATAGATGGTATAGAATTAGGCTGTACTTTTTTTTCAATTATCCTAACGACCTCCATATTTTATTTGATGGATTTACTTTAAAATGATTTTCTTAGTTATATATTTTTGTACCACCTAATTATGCCTTTTAAGATATAAAAGTCAATGGTTTTTAGTATATTTAGTAAATTGTACAGCAACATCCACAATCAATTTTAGATCACTTTTGTAAACTCAAAAAGGAATTCTGTACGTTTAGTAGTGACTTCTTCAATTTCTCTCAATCCCTTCAGTGTTAGGGAGCCATTCATCTCCTTTCTGTCACTATAGATTTGACTATTTTGAAAAGTTACATACATGGTATCATATAGCATATAAGCTTTTGTGACTGGATTCTAATAGCATAATGATTTCAAAGTTCATTATGTTTTAACATATATCAGTACTTTATTCCTTTGTATTGCTGAATAGTGTTCCACTGTATGGATACACCATACATTATTTATTCATTCATTATATGATGGACATTTGGGTTGTTTCTACTTTTAGGCTAATATGTATAATGTTGCTATGGACATTTATGTACAAGTTGTTGTCTGAACACCTGGTTTCAATTGTCTTCAGCACATACCCAAGTATGAAATTGCATGGTTATTTGGAAACCATGTTTAGCTCTTTGAGAAACATAATGTTATTATTGACATGCTATCATTTTACAGTTTTTTTTTCTATTTGGTTCCTCTGTTTTTGCTTCCTCTTTTTTCCCTGTCCTGCTGTCTTTTGGGTTATTTGAATACTTTTAGTATTTTTTAAAATTTATCAATTATAATTTTGACCATATAGCTTTTTAGTCATTGTTCTAGAGAGTAAAATGTACATAGTTACCTTTCTGCTATTTAGAATTAACATTTTAGTACTTCTATCAGAATACAGAAATCTTATCAAACAGGTTATTTTACTCTTCCTCAATATATTTCACTTTACTTATTTTTTCTACATGTATAAAAAACACCATCAGAAATATTGTATATTTTCTTGCAAATATCAAATGTATTTTTTTTAAACTCAAGAAGATGAAAAGTACTCTATTACATCTACCTTCACATTTACAATTTCTATTGCTCTTCCTTCATTCCTTATTTTCCAAAGTTTTATTTGGTATCATTTCCTTTTGGCCTGAAGATATTTTGATAGCAAATCCTCTAGAGAGAAGCTTCTGATAATGAATTTTTCTATGTTTTCTTTTTCTTAGTATTTCTTCATTCCTGAAAGATGAAATTCTATCTGAAAGCATTTTTTCTTCTAGCAGTTTGAAAAACTGTATGCCCCTCTTCTTTGGTGTCCATGTTTCTGACAAGAAATCCACAGTTATTAAAATTATCATTCATCATAAGAAAATACCCAGATTTGGTGGATTAAACAATAGAAATTAATTTTTTCACAGTCTGAGATCAAAGTGTTGGCAGCGTTAAATTCTTCTGAGATCTCTTTGGCTTATTGGTCATTGATTTAGCTTGGATATTTGCTCCAAATCTCAAGTTGAGATGTAATCTTAAGTGTTGAAAGTAGAATGTGATGGAGGTGTCCAGGTCAGTCATAGGGATGGATCCCTCATGGCTTGGTGCTGTCCTTACAATACTGAGTGACTTCTCATGAGATCTTTTTATTTAAAAGCACATGGCACCTTCCCTTTCCATTCTTTCTCTTGCTCTTTCTCTTGTCATGTGATATGCCTGTTCCTCTTTTATTTTCCACCATAATTGTAAGCTTCCTGAGGCCTCCCAAGAAGCCAAGCAGATGCAAGCACAATACTTCCTGTAAAGCCTGCAGAACCTTAACCAAATTATATCTCTTTTTAAATAAATTACCCAGACTCAGGTATTTCTTTATATAATTGCAAAAACAGCCTAATACAGTCATCTTCTTCCTGTATTTTCACATGTCTTTTCTCTGTATGTGTCTGTGTCCATATCTCTTCTTCTCATAAGGTCACCACTCATACTGGAATAAAGCCCTATGTAATGATCACATTTTAATTAATTTACCTGTTTAAGGAATCTCTGTCCAAACACATTCACATTCTGAGGAAGTAGAGATTAGTGTTTTAACATGCAGATTTTTGGGAAACACAATTCAGATCTGTTTTATCTGACTTCTTTCAAGATATTTTTTGCTTATTTTCAGCAGTCTAATTATAATATGTCTAGGATAAGCCTCTTTTAATTTGACATGGCTTGGAATTTGTCAAGCTTCTTCCATTTATTTGGATGTGTCTCATGTGTGAGCTACTTAGTGGTCAGTCTGGGACATGGGTTGTGTTTTATTTGTTGCTTAAAGTCTCAAAGTATTTGATATTCTGAGTGGGATCTAGTTAATGTGCCACTCAGGGATGTGCCCGGGATTTGATGAACATTTTTATGGGGTCACTTTTCCATGTTTCTCCCTCTCTGTAATATTCTTGGCATGTAATGGGTTCCTGAGGCTCCCCATTTGGGTCCTGCATCCAAAAAATTGGGGCTTTATTGACCCTACTGGGCCACACACTTCACAATGCTGCCCACTTCCAGGGTCAAACAGTAGAGACCAATAAGAGAAAAATAGGATATTTTAATAGAATGGCTTTCCCTCTCAGTTTTGAACCCTGTGGTTTTCCACTGCGTCTCTCTTGCCACCTCTATGAGATTGCCTGGGGGTTGGATCAAAATAATGAATCGAAGTAACACAAACAGCAGCATATGGCACTCTCTCTATAAGTTGTTCTCTTTACTACTTTTTGAGTCAAAAATATAGGTATTTTCATGGAGCTTTCTAGGTTTTGTCCCTACTGCAAACGTGGATTTCAGACTCCATCGTGTTCAGTTCAGGAATGATGTTTACTATGTTGCTTTATTTGATCATTTTAGTTGATATCTGAGGGAAGATTATAATTTCTAGTTAGCAGTTCATTGACCATCTTTCCAGAACTTCCACATTTTCTATAAATGTGTAGAAAAAAATTACTATTCTATTTTTTGGCAATGGTAAAAATACAATGTTAGTTTTCATGGCACCAGGTTTTAATGATATAAATGGTATATGGCTCAAGAAAGAGTGTGAAAAAATTGTTGCTTAAATTATCATCAAACCTGGGCAGATATTCAATTTGACTTGAAGTGGTAAAGGCACACTGTTGCAGAAGAGGGATAGCTGTGCTGCCATATTTCAGAATCTATCTGACCAGATTTGTAAACTTTGGGCACAAATTATATAGGAAAATATCTGTAAGTTCTTGGATACCATTGTTTTCCTATTCCTAAATGCTACACATGTAAATCTGTCAGTTACATGTGACATATCTTCAAATAATTTGTTGAGAATATACTGGTAGTAGAATTTAAACATGTGCTTGGTTGCAGATTGGTTGGTAATCTTCACATATTGAAAACTCCATGGCTTAGTTAAATATTTCTGCCAAAAGCTCTGTACCTCTAGAAACTGCAGATCTTCTTCCATAGCTGCTAGGACTATGAGCTCTGAAACCTGGTGAACTGTGCATTTCTATACCAGTGACCAGAAAATAGGTGGCAAGGGAAGGACACTGGTGGAGTGAGGCTGGCTGGCTCTGTGCCCACCAAGGCTCTGACTGCAATAGCAGTTGGCAGTGGGAGGAGGGTAGGCTGTACTTCTGTCACAGCAGTGGCACAGCAAGGTGCACTGACACATGCACACTGTAGGGACAAAGAAAGCATAAACCACCTGTGCACACACATGTCATCAAAGTGATTTGAAGGGTTTCCATGGGCCCAAGGGAAGCTGGTGTGTGGGAAGGGAGCAAGTGAGCTTCTGTATGGCTGTGGGTGCTGTTCCACTGGAGCCCTCCTCTGATCAGTCAGTCTGTCAGTGCAGAAGCTATGACACAGGCTCCCAAGGCACTTGAGGCTGCCCTGCAAGCAGGCATGTTCAGGCTGGGGACCCAGAGTGAACAGCAGACCAAAAAATGCTCAGTTCAGACCTTCCCTGAAGATGGGCAAGACCATCCTGTAGACTTCAGGTCTGACAATTCTCCTAGAGCCAAAGTCTCCTATGGGAGCAAATTGAACCTTGGGGGATTGTTGTCCCCGCCATGCTTCACTACAGATGCTCCTACACCAATCCCTCTGGGCTTTATATTAGCTGGCTTGCTGCCCCACTACTTCCCTGCCTACTAGAATGTTGGTGGTGGTGGAAGGGTTGCCTCCTGTGGGGATCCTAGAGGCCAATAATAAAAGTGAGTTTCTCCTTGCCAGTTAAACTCACCTATTCCCTCAGAGTCACTGGAGGCCAAGAATGAGTCCCAGTGCATCGTACCCCATGCAGGGTTCCCAGCTTCCTCCCACTTCAGCTCAGCTTCTGTGTCTTTCCTCTGAACCCTCTCAGTGTCTTCCCTCTGAATATCTGTCAGGAGTGTGCCAGTCATCTGGGTCCTTCAGTGGCAGCTGTTCTACCTGGCTGTGTCTAGTCATCCATCTTGCTTTCCTAATTGCATTATTTTTTTATTCACCAACTTTCATATTTTTGACATATATAACCAATGTTACATACATTTGTTTTTAAAAGTAATTTAGCCTTAAGCCATATTTCAAAGGACTTACCTAAAAAACAATTGGCTACTTAAATTCAAAAGTTGTTTTCCTATTTTTTAAAAAAAATTATTTCTATTTAAATAGTTTTGTGACACAGGTGGGTTTTGGTTACATGAATAATTTCCTTAGTGGTGATTTCTAAGATTTTGGTGCACACGTCACCTGAGCAGTGTACACTGTACCCAATGGGTGGCCTTCTATCACTCACTTCTTTCCACCCTTCCCCAGAGTCCCTGAAGTTTATTATATCATTATTACTCCTTTGCATCCTCATAGCTTAGATCTCAGTTGTAAGTGAGAACATATAATATTTGATTCTCCATTCCAGAGTTACTTCACTCAGAATAATGGCCTGCAGCTCCCTCCAAGTTGCTGCAAAAGACACCATCTTATCACTTTTGGTGGCTGAGTAGTATTCCATGGTGAATATATACCACTTTTTCTTTATCCATCTGTTGGCTGATGGGCACTTAAATTGGTTGCATATCTTTGCAATTATGAATTATGTTGCTATAAACATGTGTGTGCATGTGTTTTTTTCATATAATCACTTCTTTTTCTTTGGTAGATACCCAGTAGGAGGGTGGAGCTCCTGCCTGCTCTGTGGAGGGCACAGCCCCAGCCACACCTCCCCACTGCAGCCAGTAACTTTACAGCAACCACTCCACATGAGCTGCTGCTGCTGCCATCACTATGTCCCTCCTCTTGGGAATTCATTTGATCCTCTGCTTTGATGGTGCTTGCATTCTATACTGTATTTTACTTATTGCATGCTTTCTGATGTATTTTTTGCATACTAATCTGTAACTTCTTGAAGGCAAGAAAACTTTTTAAAATCTTTCACAGAAACTAACAGTGATTCATTACTTGTTGGGTTGGGTGAATGTATAATTAAAGTGACGTCGAAATAGTCATAATTTTTCCTGCTTGATCTTCATAGAATCAAAAAAGAATTCAATTTTTTGTAATTTTTACTCTTTATTACAGGAGTTGTGATTTTCCTATCTTCATAAAAGATGAATTGTTTTTATAATTTGTCCATGGATTTGTGAGTTTTGTGGTTTGTTTACAATAAAATGATATGTAGGGTATTATTGCTGGCAATGGAGATGTTAAATACTGTGATCTCATAATATTTTTTAGTTGGTTTCCCAATAATAAGTTAGAAAGCTTTAAATCTGTTCGACTAGTAAAGAAAATGTGCTATATCAAAGAGTTAAAGGCATATTTCTTTGCTTTCCATTGTATTGGTAAAATCAGTTGGTGATTATTATTATTTTTAGTATTCAAATTTCATTTGAAATTACATATGGTTGAACTAGATACCCATTCAAATATTACAAAGTGGTATTACTATTATTAAAAGTAAAACCCCAAAACCTAAAATGCAATAAAGTATATATTTTTAAAAAAAGTAAAATCCACAGGTATAATCAGTTGCTATTCATTCAGAAATCAAAGATAAGAAGGTTATATCATTTGTAATCACATAATCACTTTCACTCTTTGTATCAGCTTTAATTTCTAAAAAGCATTTCATTTAGCAGAAGTTTTTAGAGTAACATTAGATCAATTGTAAACTATATAGCATTCATATTGGATGAGCCCCTTTCCAAAGCTTTCCATTCTCTTTTCCAAATTATGTTCCTGTAATTCATGAATCTTTAAGCCTCAGTGATTCGAATTGCATGTTCAATCTCAGATACTCTTTCAGTAAGTCATGTCATTATTTGATATTTTTCTGTCTCATAGAAATTCTTTCATATTTTATGACCATTTGAACCATTCAATTTTCACATCATTTAAAGTCTTCATACATTTTCTTACAATATCACCTTAGAATTTTAGTTTCAAATAAAAAATAGCAATCTCTGTCTTGCCAACAATTAGTTGGGGAAACACCATAGACTATGGTCACTTCTATGTTGCCACACCAGAAGTACCAGTGACAAGCCAAATATCACCTTGAAGTATCTATTGTCATCTGATGCATTTTTGGTGGCAAAGCCATCATCTATTTTGCTAACATTAAAGTTTCTCAACCAGATTCTACATTAACCTCTACCACCACCTTAAATCATCCTAACACTCTTCCAGAGAATGTGATAACATTAAAAGGGCACATAGTATATCCATTCTATGGATTTAGCTATATTTGTAATAATTTTCTTAAGTGATATCTAGTATATCTTGAGTAAAAAAAAAGGAAGTATCAAAATAACATAGTCTGACTGTATTAAAAAACAAACTAAAAATGTGTATATGTATTTTGTCATAGGACAAAAGTTAGAGGCCGTACAAAATGCATTAGCATTGGTTACCTTGGAACAGTGGCGGTGAGGTAGATAGGAATGAGAAGAAACCATTATGCTTCTCTTTCATTGTGTTTAGCTGTGTGGTTTTCATTATCAAAATGAGTGTGCAAGGATTATGTAGTTAAAGCAAAATATTTTAAATACTACATATTCAGTATTACTATTTTAGAATCTGTTTGCTCTTATTCTCTGTATAAAATGAAACTACTTTTCTTCTCTTATACATTATAAATGGACTCCCCATCTGAAGCGTTTTTTCCTATCAATTATAATATCTATTTTTTCATGTGTCTTCCTTGTTTAAAAATAATCACTACACTTAATCTCTTCATAAAACCTTATAATCATCCCAATGACAACAATAACCTCTCAGCACTTAAATGCATGACAGAGTGGACAAAGATCCAAGTAGAAAAACCAATTATCGAATTCATCAATGAAGGCCTTGCTTTCATCCTGTCAACTTAAATTATTTACTTGTTTCAACATTTTTTATTACAGCAAATAATGACTTTTAGTGAATAATAATCTGTTTGAATTCCACAAGAATATTAGAATTTCACAATTTGCATTTCTATTAGTCAATAGTTTTACAAAATAATACCTGTTACCAATATATGTTAGGTCTCATGTAAGCTCACAGGTGGCATTCTTAGTGGCAATACTTTAGCAGAAATTTAGATCAGTTGGTCCAGGCATGGTGGCTCATGCCTGTAATCCCAGCACTTTGGGAGACCAAGGCGGATCAAGAGGTCAGGAGTTCAAGACCAACCTGGCTAATATGGTGAAACCCAGTCTCTACTAATAATACAAAAATTAGCCAGGCATAGTGGTGTATGCCTGTAGTCCCAGCTACTCAGGAGGCTGAGGCAGGAGAATAGGTTGAACCTGGGAGGCAGAGGCTGCAGTGAGCTGAGATTGTGCCACTGCACTCCAGCCTGGGTGACAGAGCAAGACTCCATCTCAAAGAAAAAACAAAAACAAAAAAAAAAATAGAAATTTAGATCAGTTGATTACCTGCAAATATTTTCTCAGAATACTTTAATGTTGATATAGTGTCATATATGACTCATGTCTGCATCTCTGTAGCCAGTTTTTATGAATCTTTTTCGTGTGTGTGTGTGGGTGAGAGAGAGAGAAAAATCTATGTTTTATTGTGTCTACTGATTGTATTGCAAGATTCCAAACAGATGTTCACAAATAAGGCATTGAGAGTGGACAGAGGGACGACAAAGACCCTGGACTGAAAGAAAAGGAAGCTGAATACCCTGCACATGGTTGCGAAGCACCAAGACTTGTTCCTGGTTCCAACCAACTCTTGAGGAAGGGGTGAGTAAAATAGGCATCAATTGGCCCATTTTCACAATGGACTTCCAGAATCCTAGCTGTAGGAGACCACAGAATCTCCAGGTACATTTGAGTTAGCAGGGAGAACTGCATAAAGAGCTGGTAGAGACAGAATACCAGCTTGCACGGAGGCCAGAGGATGTGATGCAGTAAGGGCTGCGGTGGAGCACAGCCATGGGCAACCATCACCTAAGGCTCAGATACTCCCTTAAGTGACCATCTCTCAAGGTTCAGATACTCCTGTAGGTAACTTTAGCATTTGTTGTCGGCCACAGCCAGACGGAGCAGACATATCTTGCCTATGGGACAGGTCCTGAAGGATTTGAGTGAGTCCCTGTCTGCTGGCCTGTCCCAGGGTACCTGCCTGGCCGCACCTACTTGCAGTATGGCTTCTGCTCCACAGCACAGAAGCTGGCCAGCAGCCACTACCACGTCTCTTTTGCCACAGACCCAAATGGCAGCTGGAGAGCTATTGCAGGCAGGCTCCTGCCAGTGTGCACCTGCCCAGACCCCTCCCCAACCAGAATGCAATTGCCTACAGCCTCCCGTTGCTGCATCATTGGCACATGCACATGTATGGGACCCTCCACTGCCCTGCTGCTGCCCTGCCAAAGTGTTAATGCTGGCACCCTCTATCAGAGTATTGTTGCAAGCAGATCAAAAACATCTTGCCCCCTCCAGTGCAGCAAGCAGGTGCTTAACCTCAAAGGGACACAGGAAAAATTCATGGGACTAGTCTCATGCCCCCAAATACAGCCCAGGAGTGCTGAACTGAACCCTGAACTCCTGAAATATTCCAGAAAGAACCACAGTTGATTCAGCCTATCGTATGCCACGGTAAAACCCTCAAGGACATCAACGAGGATAAAAGGAAACAAAAAAAATGATAGAAACTTCAAATATTTTTTTAAAAAAATCAGCCAGATGAAAAAGAAACAGTGTAAGAACTCTGGAAACTATCAAAGCCAGAGTGTCTTCTTACATCCAAACAACTGCACTAGCTTTTTAGCAATGGTTCTTAAACTCACTGAAATGGCCAAAATAACAGATACACAATTCAGAATCTGGATGGCAATGAAGATCACTAGGATTTAGGATAAAGTTGAAACTCAATCCAAGGAATGTAAAAAATCCAGTCAAACAATACAAGAGCTGAACAATAAAATAGACATTTTATGGAAAAAAAAAAAAAAAAACTAAGCTGATCTGTTAAAGCTGAAAAACTCACTACAATAAGTTCATAATACAATCAGAAGTATTAACATCAGAATAGAACAAGCAGAAGAAAGACCCTCAGAGCTTGAAGATCACTTTTTCAAATTAAATTAGTCAAAGAAACAGAGAAAAAAGGATTAAAAAAAAAGAGCTTCAAGAAATATTGGATTATGGATTTATATATATATAAATATACAGGAGAGAAAACCTGTAACTCACTGGTATCTCAGAAAGAGTGAGAAAAAGAAAGCAACTTGGAAAACATATTTCAGGATACTGTTCACATAAATGTCCCTGACCTTGCTAGAGGGGTCAACCTGCATATTAGGAAAATTCGAAGAATGACTATGAGATATTATACAAGATGATCATACTCAAGGCACACAGTCATCAAATTCCCCAATATTTATGTGAAGAAAAAAAAACATTAAAGGCAGCCAGACAGAAGGGTCAAGCCATGTATACAGAGATACATTCAGCAGAAACCTTACAAGTCAGAAGAAATGTAGGCCCATATTCAACATCCTAAAATTAAAAAAAAATTCAAAGAATTTTATATCAAGTCAAACTGAGCATCGTGAGAAAAATTATTCTTATCAGGCAAGAGAAGGTTAAGTGAATTAATTACCACTGGACCAGCCTTCAAAGATGTCTTTACAGGAGTGATAAACAAGGAAACAAAAGACTGTTACCTGCCACCACACACACAAAAATACCTGCATACATAGCTCACTGACACTATAAAGTAACTATTCAATCAATTCTACTTAAAAACCAGCTAACAACATGATAAAAGGATCAATTCCTTATATATCAATATTAACCGTGAACTTAAACAGGCTAAAAGCCACACAGAGTGGCAAGATAGATAAAGCGCAACACTCAATTGTTTGCTGTAATCAAGAGACTCAAATGGAAAAAACAAAAAACAAAAAACACAGCAGAGGTTGCTCTTCTTATTTCAGGCAAAACAGACTTTAAAACAACAACATTCAGAAAGAATGAAGAAGACAATTACATAATGATAAAGACTTCAATTCAAAAAGAAGCCTTAACTATCTTAAATATATATGCACCCAACACTGCCACACACAGAGTCACTTTAAAAAATTCTGAGAGACCTATGAAAAGACTCAGATAATCATGCAATAATAGTGAGAGGCTTCAATGCCCCACTGACACTGTTCAGCAGATCATTGAGAAAGAAAATTAACACAGATATTTGGAACCCAAACTTGACAATATTTACCTAACAGAGATTGACAGAATGTTCTATCCAGCAACAAGAGAATATACATTTATCTCATCTTCACATGGGAAATAATCTAGAATTGACCCCACAATTAATCATAAAGCAATTCTCAAAAAAATAAAAAAACCCAAAAGTATACCAAGCACACTCTCAGAGAATATTGCAAAAAAATAGAAATCACTACCCAAAAAAAATCTCAAAACCATACAATTGCATGGAAATTAAAAAACATAATTTTGAATAACTATTGATAAAGCAATGAAGTTAAGTCAGAAATCCAGAAATTCTTTGAAACTAATGAAAACAAAGATAAAACAACAAAATATCTGAGACACAGCTAAGGCAATGTTAAGAGGGAAGTTTATAGTGCTAACCACTAACATAAAAAAAGTTGGAAGAATTCAAATTAACAACCTAACATCATGCACATGGAAACTAGAAAAATCAGAGAAAATCAACCCCAAACCTAGAAGAGGAGAAGAAATAAACAAAATCAAGCTGAAATGAACAAAATTGAGACACAAAACAAAAGATCAATAAAACCAAAAATTTGTTGTTTAAAGAATAATAACATTGATAGATCACAGGCTAGACTAATAAAGAAAAAAATAAGATTCAATAAGCACAAGCGGAAATGACAAAGCTGATATTACCACAAACCGCACAGAAATGAAAACATCCCTAGATACTAATATGAAATACCTCTATGCAAGCAAACTAGAAAACCTAGGGAAAAAATGGATGAATCTGGAAACATAAAACTTCCCAAGATTGTATAAGGAATAAATTATATCCATGAACAGGCCAATAACAAGTTCTAAAATAAAATCAGTAATATAAAAACATACCAACCAGTAAAAGATTTGAACCAGATGGATTTACAACCAAATTCTACCAAATGTATAAAGGGAGAGCTGGTTTCAATACTATTGAAACTATTTCAAAAAATTGAGTCCTCATTCTATGTAGCCACCATCACTTTGATACCAAAATCTGGCAGAGACACAATGAAAAAGAAAAACTTCAGGCCAATATTTTTAATGAATTTAGATGTAAAATTTCTCAAAAAAACAACACTAGCAAATTGAATTCAGCAGCATATTGAATAGCTAATCTATCACAATCAAGTAGGCTTTATCCCTGGGATGCAAGGATGGTATAACATACACAAATCAATACACATGATTCATCACACAAAAACTACATGATCATCTCAATAGATACAGAAAAGGCATTCAATAAAATTCAACATACCTGCATGTTAAAAACCCTCCTCAAACTAGGCATTGAAGGAATGTACCTCAAAATGATAAGAGCCATCAATAAAAAATGCACAACCACCTACTGAATGGGAAAAGGCTGGAAGCATTCCCCTTGAGGACCATTAAAAAACAAAGATGCCAACTCTCACCACTTCTATGCAACATAGTATTGGATATCCTAGCCAGAGCAACTACACAAGAGAAATAAATAAAAGACATCCAAATAGAAAGTGAGGAATTAAAATCCTCTCTTTACAGATGATATGATTCTATATCAAGAAATCCCCATAGTCTCCATGCAAAGGCTCCTAGGACGGAGAAACAACTTCTGTAAAGTTTCAGGATACAAAATGAATATAAGAAAATTAGTAGCATATCTATACATCAAGAATGTCCAAGCTGAGAACCAAATTAAGAACTCAACTTCATTCACAATAGCCACAAAAATAATAAAATGCCTAGGAAGACAGCTAATAAGGGAGGTGAAAGATCTTTTCCATGAATTACAAAACACTGCTGAAAGAAATCAGAGATAACACAAACAAATGGAAAAGCAGTCCCTGCTTATGAATAGGAAGAATCAATATTCAAAAATTATCATATTGCCAAAAGCAATTTACAGATTAAGCATAATTCTTATCAAACTACTAATGTCGCTTTCCACAGTACTATAAAATGCTATTCTAAAATTCATGTAGAATCAAAAAAAAGAGCCTACATAACCAAAGCAATCCTAAGCAAAAGAAACAAAGCTAAAGGCATCAGGCTACCCAACTTCACGGTATACTAGAAGTCTACAGTAACCAAAATTACCTGGTTCTAGTGTGCAAATAGATACATAGACCAATGGAACAGGTTAGCAAACCCAGGAATAAAGCTACACGCCCACAACGATCTGGTTTTTGGCAATGTCAGCCATAGAAAACAATGGGGAAAGGCCTCCCTATTTAATAAATGATGCTTTAATAACTAGCCAGCCACATGCAGAAGATTGAAACTGAACTCCTTCCTTTCACTATCCACAAAAATCAATTCAGGGTTGATTAAATACTTAAACATACAACCTAAAACTATAAAAACCCTAGAAGAAAACCTAGGGAATACCATCCTCAACATTGGCATTGACAAAGATTTCATGATGAAGACTCCAAAGGCAAAGATTTCATGATGAAAACTCTGAAAGGAATTGAAAATATAACTGACAAGTGGGACCAAATTAAACTAAATATTTTCTGCATGGCCAAAGGAATTATCAACAAAATAAATGAACAACCTAAATAGTAAAAGAGAATTTTTGCAAACTTCATTCAACAAAGGTCTAATATTGAGAATCTATAAAGAACTGAAACAAGTCAACAGGCAAAAAAGGAAACAACCTCATTAAGAAATGGGCAACGGACATGAGCAGACATTTCTCAAAATAAAACATACATGCAGCCATTAAGCATATAAAAAATGCTCAATATCACTAATTATTAGAGAAATGCAAATCAAAACCACAGTGAAATACCTTCTCACACCAGTCAGAGTAGCTATTAGTAAAACGTAAAAATATAACAGCTGATAGCAATATTGATGAGAAAAGGACATGCTTATACACTGTTTTTGGGAATGCAAATTAGTTCAACCACTCTGGAAAGTAGTTTGGTGATTTCTCAGATAACGAAAAAAGAACTACCATTCAACCCAGCAGTCCCATTACTGAGTATATTCCCCAAGGAATACACATTGTTTCACTGCAAAGGCACATATATGCATATGCTCATTCCGGCATTTTTCACAATAGCAAAGACATAGAATCAACCTAGGTGCCCTTCAGCAGTAGATTGAATGAAGAAATTGTGGCATATATATATATATACACCATGGAATACTACATCACCATAAAGAAAATGAAATCATATTTGAGTGGCCAAAAAGTATATTTAAAAAAGCTGAACATTGCTGATTGTTAGTGATGATTAGTTTTGATGATTAAGTTCAGAGGTGCATGTGTAGGTTTGTTATATATAAACGCACGACCTTTGCACATTTTTTAATAGGGTTGTTTACTTTTGTGCTTGTTGACTTGTTTCAGTTCCTTATAGATTTTAGATATTAGACATTTGTTGAATAAGATTTGCAAATATTTTCTTCCACTCTGTAGATTGTCTGTTTACTTTGTTGATAGTTTCATTAGTTTTAAATTCAAATCTAAGCCACAATGAGATACCATCTCACACCAGTAAGAATACCTATTATTATAAGTCAGAAAACAACTGATTACGACAAGGTCATAGAGAAAAAGGAACACTCACGCACTGTTGGTAAGAGTGTAAATTAGTTCAACCATTGTGGAAGTCAGTGTGGCAATTCCTCAAAAATCTAAAGACAGAAATACCACTTGGCCCCCCAGCAATTCCATTACTAAATATATACCCAAAGGAATATAAATCATTCTATCATAAGGACACAATCATGTGTATGTTCATTGCAGCATTATGCACAATAGCAAAGACATGGAATTAAATAAATGCCCATCAGTGGTAAACTGGAAAATGGAAATGTGGTGCATGTACATCATGGAATATTGTGCAGGCATAGAAGAAGATGAGATCATGTTCTTTGCAGGAACATGGATGGAGCTAGAGGACGTTATCCTTATCAAACTAACACAGGAACAGAAAACTAAGTACCTCATATTCTCACTTATAAGTGAGAATTAAAGCATAAGAGCACAAATGGACACATAGAGGGGAACAATACACACTGGGGCCTATCAGAGAGTGGATGGTGAGAGGAGGGAGACGGTCAGGAAAAATAACTAATGGGTGCTAGGCTTAATACCTGGGCGATGAAATAATCTATACAACAAACCCCCATGACACAAGTTTATCTATAACCAAACTGAACATTTAACCCTGAACTTAAATAAAAGTTAAAATAAAGAAAAAAAATACGTCTTTTGCAGCAACTTTGATGGAACTGGAGGCTATATAACTCAGGAACAGAAAAACCAAATACCGTGTGATATGCTTTGGCTATTTTCCCACCCAAATCTCATTTGAATTGTAGCTCCCATAATTTTCACGTGTCATGGGACGGACCCAGTTAGAGGTAATTGAGTCATGGGGGCAGGTTTTTCCAATGCTGTTCTCATAATAGTAAATAAGTCTCATGAGGTCTGATGGTTTCATAAAGGTGAGTTCCCCTGCACACTCTCTCTTGCATGCCACCATGTAAGATGTGCCTTTGCTCCTCCTTTGCCCTCAGCCATGACTGTGAGGCCTCCTTAACCATATGGAACTGAGTCCAATAAGCCTATTTTTCTTTATAAATTACCCAGTCTCAGATATTTCTTCATAGCAATATGAAAATGGACTAATATATATCATGTGTTCTCACCTATAAGTGTGAGCTAAACATTTAGTACACATCAACACAAAAAGGAGAATAATAGATACTGGGTCTTACTTGAAGGTAGAAGGTGGGAGGTAAATGTGGTTCAAAAAGCTATCTATTGGGTGCTATGCTTACTACCTGGGTAATAAAATGTCTTGTACACCAAATCCGAGTGACCCACAATTTATCCATGTTACAAACCTGCACATGTATCCCCTGAAGCTAAAATGAATTTGGAAGAGAAAAAAAGGAAAATGTCATACTTTGAGTATTTTTCTAACAAAACTTATCTAATGTACATCAGGCATGGAACATCACATGGAATATCATGTAATCCAAAGAGCCCTTCTTTTCAGGTCTAATTAAATTTAACATGGAAACAATCCATTCTAAAAGTGCGTGCTGGTCAGAGTCTCTGAATTACACTTAGGATAAAGATCCAAGTGATTTGGTATAAAACCCCCAGGGAAGTTGCACAAAGTAGGACAGGACTAAGACTGAGGTCCCCGCCTCACAGTGAACTTTCCTTTTTATCATGTCACAGAAAAATGATGTTCCTTTTGAGTATGTTGTATACCTTTTGGTTTCCATGTTAGAAAAATTGGTGTGTAGCTTATATCATACTGGATATTTAATAACAGAATAATTCTTATTCATTTTTCACGCCTTTTGGATGTTATACCTTGGAGCCAGGAGATTACCAGGTAGCCTATGAATAATTTAAAATTTAAAATCTCTATGTAATTTTATCATAAAGAGATTATTTACCTCCAAGAAAATAATTTATAGAGCTGATTCTAAAGTAACTGACTCTTAAAAGTGAGCCAAAATTTGGACCCATAATCACAGAAGTCATTCAACAAATAGTTTTGAATGTAATGGTAAATTCTATAGTTTATACTTATAAATAACTGTGATGATAATATTTGTTTAGATATGATTATGTCTTAGAATATAACCTTGAAGGAATCACATGTGCCAGTCCTTTTCTTCTAAGCTTGAATAGTAAGATCAATTTTGTACTTTAAAATAAATGTGTTGGTTGGGAAGATGATAAAGATAGTTCTCCTAAACTAATGGGCAGTAACTATAGCATTCTGCTTTGAAATACCTACCATCTGTAGTTCAACACATTTTGTGTTATGGCACATAGTTTTCTTATTTTTGATATGACAATTTCTAGTGTTTTAACAGGACTGAGAGGACTTATGATTAAATCTATATGTTCTAGCATTTTAAAGAATAATTTTAAAATTTTCTACTGCATGCATTTTAGTATATTTTCTTATATCATTTTTGCAGTTACATAGCTATTATAAGCCAGATCAATGTGACAGATTGGTTAGTGATTCATAATAAAATATCTTTTTTTTTTCTTTTTTTTTTTTTTCTGAGACAGGATCTCAACATGTCACCCAGGCTGCAGCAGTGGTGCGATCTTGGCTCACTGCAACCTCTGCCTTCTAGGTTCAAGTTATCCGCCCATCTCAGCCTCCTGAGTAGCTGGGACCACAGGCATGGGCCACCACCCCCAGCTAATTTTTGTATTTTTAGTAGAGATAGGGTTACACCATGTTGCCCAGGCTGGTCTCAGACTCCTGACATCAAGTGATCCACCCACCTTGGCCTCCCAAAGTACTTGGATTATAGGCGTGAGTGATCACGCTCAGCCCATAATAAGAAAATGCCTAAATGAACAGAAAATTTACATGCTCAAAATAAAAAGAGAACTGTGATTATTGTCCCATATGATCTCATTTAAGAAATTATATTTATGGATACATGAACGTATAAAAATAACTATTAGGTAATTATGAATCAGCCAAAAGGAATTTGACTGCTAATTTTTAGCTGACATATGCCTATATCTTTATTGCTAAAGTGAAGAATATTTTATTTTTTGCAAAAGTTTTACTGACAGTGTATTTCATGTATGTTTGATATACTAGCAGAGACTTATAAGCTGCTGGTGTTGTCTGATGATTTGTCAGCAAAACTGCCACTGACTTCAACAATGTAGCAAGAAATGCTACATATTCTTCTACAGAATATGAGCCACAGAAGAACAACTTTGGGCACGATATTATTTCATATTTATTACCCCTTTAAGCACAATAGGTCACAATGCGGACAAAACACTTGGCTGGAGTTGGATGCATTAGAACATTTGAGAGGTAATTATATTAGTCAGTTCTCCACTAGCCCATTTTACCAGGTAAAAAACCTAAAACACTGTTGTTTTGTTTTTTTTTTGTTTGTTTTTGTGTGTGTAGGTGTATTATTGCGTATCTCAAATACAGTTTAACATTGATATTCAATTGATAATTCTGATGTTTTATGATTGTGTGAAGTGTGAAAGACTGATTTAATAATTAGAAAATCACATATAAGTATTTTATAATTTATAAAAGATGTCATGTCACTTAAAAGATTAAAATGCAAAAAAAAGTCTGTAGAATATTGGTAAGGCATACATAGAAAAAGCAGTTTGTTTTTAAAATATAAACATATAAATATAAGCCTACAAGATGAGTTTTTGGTCCCTGATCATCATCGTCTGAAACAGTTAGCTCAACTTTCTCCAGTGTAGTGTCAAATAAACAAAGATTCTGCATTTCTTCTCTATGTGAGCTAATTTGCTTTCACATTAAAAGAAATTCTTGTTCCAGTATTACAGACTTCACCCTCCATACTAACTGGTTCAAAATCATGAGTTATGTTCACAAAGGAAGGCTCAGTCTAAGTGTATCTCCACACTTGGAAAATAATTCAAAATCCAGGCTTTACTGATGGGAGTAGTAATACTCTGTATATGTGATGGGCAGTATATACAACTTGGCTATTATATGATACATAACCTTCACTGTCTTTAATTTTATTGTTATTTTATTGTTTTTATTTTATATAATAGCGCGTCCACTCTGTGCTAGTCAAATGAGGCATCCAATAGCTTAAAGAAGGAAGAATTGCATTAACTAGATATATACTACAACCCACAGTATAGTTTCACGATTGAGTCTATTAAGAGAGGAAAATGAGTCTGACTTTTATAAAGTCTTAAGGAATTATTATCCAAAGACAGAAATCTGGATCTTATTGTGTAAGCACTATGTCATTTACCACTGCGTGGGAAAAGCTCTACAAGGCCTTTTTTTGTAACATCACAGGAATGAGATGTTTATAGAACCTGAAATGCCTTTTTTTTTTTCTGAGAAGAGTCAGTCTTTGTGTATCAGAAGCAGTTATAGAAATTTAAAATTCCCTACTGTTCCTAGTTTTAAAATGTCCACTATGTGCCTAAGTGACCTGTCTCCATAAACATTTATTTGTATGTACTGTATCAATAGTCTTAATGTACTATAACAAACATGTATGTTTGTCTGTACCTAAACTGACTATCAGTTTTAGCTGAGCAACAGAAATCAGGTAAGGAAAGGAGTTGTCCAGGAAAAAGCCAAAATCAAATTCTGCAAGTTCGTCAATCTTTATTTTTCTTCGTCTACCTGTTAAAATGTAGTATTGCGCTATAATGAATATCAAAATATAGCTGGAAATGTCCAATAAATAAAGGATCTATTAGTCGTTTTACATAGTGACATTTTAAAACTTGGTTTCCAAAAATAGCAACAAAGTTATTGAGGTCTATCAAACAGTATATAGTAATTTTATTTAAAAGGGTAAGTAAGAAGCTTGACAGTGAACAAATATCTTGCCAAATAAATAAAATGGTCTAAAAGACATGTTCTTCTTTATTTTTTTGTGGGGGAGGGATATTTATTTAGATAAACCACATTTGCATAATTTACTTTCTACTTATATTTAACAAACCTGATTCTATTCAGCTTCAAACTTTTGTATGCCTTCCTCCTGAAATTCAGCCCTTCATACATTTTGACCTTTTCAAGAAAGCCAGCTACATAGTGAATTGTGGTGCATTAAAAGAGTAAACACGTTCAATACTTGTTATTCAATGGGTTTTGATTTAGAAGGTATTGTCAATAGGTTAATCCTTTTGTACAGACAGTCTCTTTGGCTAAATGGCATCTTAAACAAATAAAGGTTTTACCAAAATGCTAATTTCTGAGTATTTCTGTCAACCGTCAAAGAATAAATCTCAGTAGAGGCCTTAAAACTATCTAACTCTACTTTATATTCATTTTCTACCAGCAGAATTTCAAAAAGTACTTTAGTGTACATAAGTCTAGTCAGGGGTGATTTATAACCTAGCTCAAAAAATCATTACAACTTTTGACTTTCACTCACTTATCTACTATTTTGCAATTGGGTTTAATCAATAAAAGAGCAACCTACTTTGGACGCATATTCAGAGATTACCAAAGTAAACAAGGATCACAATTATGTTATTAATTAAAAACTCACAAGTTTTACTGTGCTACATGTAACTGTCCAATAAACAAATCTGGACATAAATAAGAAGAGGCTTTACTCAAAAACACTTTTGCAGTAGGAAAAGGAGAATTGTTACAGCAAAGGAAAATGCTCTGACCACAAAATCTGTAAGCTTCTCAAAGGTCAGGCAGAAAAGAATATTTAAAGAGGAGGAAAAGAAACTAGAAAGAAGTGAAATTCAGTAGTTGTTCAGGGAACATATCTCTTTGTGGCCAGATAATTTTTAGGAGGGGTGCTTAAGGAGAGGTGTGATGGTTGATTTTATGCATCAACTTGGCTGTGTCAACCATAAGTAATGAGACTCAGAAAATATTATTAAGTATAGAGCTTACTTTAAGCTTGAAGACTTGTCAACCAGGAGCATAGACTGAAGTTGCCCTGAATATACTCTCTTGAGTAGCAGCAGTTACAACTGGTATTTTCAGAAAAAAGAAAAAAAAAAAA
>NW_016107642.1:602406-608858 GCF_001604975.1 Cebus imitator
GGGGTTTCACCATGTTGACCAGGATGGTCTTGATCTCTTGACCTCGTGATCCACCCGCCTCGGCCTCCCAAAGTGCTGGGATTACAGGCGTGAGCCACCGCGCCCGGCCTAGTTTAGCTTTCTTAAAAGAAGTCAACAACAGGAGATACATAGCAGAATTATAATACATATAAGGATTGTAATAAAAAAAAATTGTGTGCCAGAACAACAACAACAAAACAACCGTTCTATTGAGGAGTCAGTTAAAAAAATAACACCCAGTTTTTCCTTAGAGTCTTGTAGCCAGGAAATACTTCAGGATTTAGTACAATTTGTAGGAAAATAATAAAAACTCAAAAGTAATAGTCAGGGCTGGAATCTAAATAACAGGTATGCTGTAGTTTTCCTCTGAAGCATAATTTTTTCTCTGTCAAAGTTTCCATTTCTATCAAAGAGAAATAGGAGTAGGACCAATTTAATTGCAAAATAAGTTTTAGTATTATACTTGGCCTGATTATTCCATAAACATTCACAAGAGTAGTGACTGGTCATGCAGGCTCTCTTAAGTTGGCTTTGCTAGATTTTTTTTATTAGAAGCCTCAAATTAGACTTTTAAAATGATCTTAAGACTAGGAAGTGAAGCCAAAGAGTCACCATAAAGTGGTACTTACAATACCTGTAAAATTCGAGTGAATTTCTCACTTCTTCTTATCCCCAAATATCTTGAGTTCCCTGAGCCTGTCAGAGAGTGATATTCATTACCTTCTACAAAATCTGGACCCTTGTAAGGAAACTGTGTAAACTAGGTTCCAGGCCAGTCTTTCTATGTGACTTTAATTCCTCAAAGCAGACTGGTTATATCTAAAAATATGCTATTCCAGACAAAACCTTGGTAAAATTACCACTATCTCCAATGTGTCCTGTTAGAAAAGAAAGTATCCTTTTATTTAAATTATGAAGGAAACTACATTACCATAAAATAAAAATGCTCATGAGTAGTCTTCAAATTTTGGAGAAGTCACATAGAAAGAAGGATAACTTTCAGTTTTGTTTACAAAATTATACTATACCCAATTGCTGCAAGCTATAAATGTCTCAAAACAAAAACACTTTTCTTTAATCTGAAAAGCAAAATTTAAAAAGAATCAACAATGTTTCAAACAAAAATATCATAAAAATAATTTTAGTTCTCTATCAGCTTAGTCCCATATAAATTATTATTTTTCTGCTTAATATTGGGTTAGCTGCAGGAAAAAAAAAAAACACCAAAAACCTCATGTTCTCATTCATAAGTGGGAGCTGATTTATGAGAATACATGGACATGGAAAGAAATAATACACACTGGGCAACTGTGAGGAGGAGTGTGAGGGGAGAGAAAACATCAGGAAGAATAGTTAATGAGTACTGGACTTACTACCTGGGTGATGGAATGATCTGGGCAGTAAACCAATATGGCACATATTAAGCTTTGTAACAAACCTGGGCATTCTGCACATATACCCCTAAACTTAAAACAAAAGTTGGAAAAAAATGTGTTAGCAATCTTCATGAATGCATCAGTTTTTGCTAGAGTTCTGGAAGTTTTTACCTAGTCCAATTGTATTATGTCTAAAGTTCTCAGAAATCTGTACTTAAGAGTAAATGTCAAGATCCTCTTCCATGAATTTCCTTGCAGAAGAAGCCAATTTTAGATTGCAGGTGTTCATAAATCACTTTTTGAGAAGAATCAAAGTAAAACAATAACTGTCCCCGAATGACAAAAAACAGAGTTGTCATGATTTATATTAGTCTGTTTTCATAGTGCTATGAAGAAATACCCAAGACTGGGTAATTTGCAAAGAAAAAAGGTTTTATTGACTCACTGTTCCACATGGCTGAGGAGGCCTCACAATCATGGCTGAAGTGAAGGAGGAGCAAAGGCATGTCTTACACTGTGGAAGGAAAGAGAGTGTGCAGGGGAACTGACTTTTATAAAACCATCGGATCTCCTTTGACTTATTCACTATCATGAGAACAGCATGGGAAAGACCTGCCACCATGATTCAATTACCTCCACTGGGTCCCTTCCATGACATGGCAGATTATGGGAGCTATCATTCAGGATGAGATTTGTGTGGGGACACAGCCAAACCATATCATGGTTAAATATGCCATTGACAAAAAAAAATTGACTATTTTTGTGGTATACAACAGTTTAACATAATCATAATTATGACTGATAATATATTCCAAGATATATCATGGTTTTAGACATTTTTTACAATTTTGAAACACACATTAATAACACATTTATACAAATATAACACTAAAAAAGTTAAATACAATTTTTTATTTGACATTTATTTCTGTTTGAAAGAAGTTTACTGTCTCTCTTAGATTTCCAGAGCTTCTATTAGTTATCTTTGTCAGTTTGGTTCAGAAAGATAACTTTAGAATTGAAAATGTAATTTTAATAATGTCAAATATTAAAGGTTTAAAAACTTTAATAATAAAATAAAAAAGGTTTAAAACACACAGTAAATTAGGATCGCAGTGTTCCAGACTGAAACAAAGATTGTGCTGCTTATTCTTGTTGCCAAATAACAAGATACAGATGAACTGGGAAAGAAGAGAGTTTTTATTTCTGTAACCAGGTACAGGGAGAAGGCCAGGAATATATCACCAGACCAACTCAAAATTACAAATTTGTCCAGAGCTTGTATACCTTTGGAGCCATATGTCTAAGTGTAAGTGTGCACTCATCTAAAGACATAAGTGATTAACTTCTAATCTATAACTAAGGTTTGAGTCCTTAAGAACTTCCTCTGGCACCTCAGTAAATTTACTTAATCTAGATGGGTCCTGGTGCCAGGGGTGATTACCCTTGTCTTGTCTCTGGCTAAATCATGGAGGTTTGGGGAGTTCCTTTAGACCTCCAATAAAATTTGTTTTTGGAAGTCTGGGGAATTTCTTCAGACCTTCAATAAAACTTGTTTAATCTTAAATGCATCCTGATAAGAATTTCTTTATTATCTTGTTGAATTTCAAGGCCCAGGAAAGGCCTAGGTAAAACTCTTAGTGGGCTTTTGTTACATTCCAGCCTTTGTATAAGGGCACTGGCTCTAACAGCTTTTAATATTTAACTTACCCATTCAGTCAGTGCTGAAAGATATGTCATGGAGGCCCACCTGTTCCACTGTTAGTGAGACCTGTCCTACCACAAGAGGTCATTGTAAAATAATAGTCATTTAATTAACCAATATAATAATTCAAAGATTAAGATTTCAAACAGCAAAAACTTTTACTCTTTGATAGAGAGGAGACTCCATTCCTAGTCAAGAGACTTAATAATGACAGCATGAAGTAAACTCTTCCCTCTTCTTTTGTAGTTTACTCAAGAGGTAAACAAATCTTATGCTATCTCTCATTAATACTACATAAAATCTTGTTTAAAAGAAAGAAACAAAATTTACTTCTTTATTATTCTATTACCAATAATAAAGCTAATTTTAATAAAAACTTAATACAGACTTCATCCAATCCTAGTCAACTTTGACCATATAAGGTTTCCATAAATGTTTTATAACTCTTACCATTTTCTATTAAGGGAGAGACCAATGCTCTGAGAAAACTGTTGTTCTGACACTGGGGCCTAGACTCTGGCCTTACATTAATGTGTTTTTGATATTAATGCTCAATTTTTAGAAAAATCTTATAATTTTCTTCTAATTTTAGCCAGTTCAATCAGACAAAATCCTGTTTATGAGATTAATCTTCCACAAACCTTATGTAACTGACTTTAACCTCCAATTTGATTTTATACTTTTTTAAAAAAATTGCCATTCTATCATAGAATAAAAACTTACTTTCCTTTATCCCATATCATTTTGAACACAAAAAGTTCTTTCTCCTGTCAAACACAAAATTACTCTCTCCTTTCATCTTCTTTTACCAAAAATGTATCTTACTTTCTTAATATACTCTATATTGAATTGTATGTCATATACTAGTCTTAATTACATACATAAATGTGAAAGGAAAATAAATCTTGGGGCCCCCAAATCACTAAGCTAAAGGGAAAAGTCACGCTGGAAACAGCTTACGGCAAATCTGCCTCCCATTCTATTCAAAGTCACTCCTCTGCTCACTGAGCTAAATGCGTAACTGATTGCCTCATTTGGAGAGGCTAATCAGAAACTCAAAAGAATGCAACCATCCCCTCTACCTATGACATGGAAGCTCACTCCTTGCTTTGAGTTGTCCCACCCTTCCAGACTGAGGCAAAGTACATCTTATACATAATTGATTAATGTCTTATGTTTCCCTAAAATGTGTAAAACCAAGCTGTGCCCTACCACTTTGAGCACAAGTCAGCAGGAAACCCTGAGGCTGTGTCACAGGCACTCATCCTGAACCTTAGCAAAATAAACTTTCTAGGTTAACTGAGACTCAGATTTAGAGGGTTCACATCAACTATAATTTTACCTATTATTAACCCTATAATCAGATTTAGGGGGTTCACATCAACTATAATTTTATCTATTATTAACCCTAATTTCTTGGGAAAAACCTAGGAAATAAGTAATTTTGAACTGTTTATACCAGTGTTTATAGTTAAAAACCATTTGAAAATTTTTAGAAAAATGTTTTTTTATTAAGAGATATAAATGTTTCTCTTTTCTACACCATATAAGCAACTCAGACAGTTTATGATTACCTATTCTTAATTTAACATAATATGACTTTAATATTAAGTTACTGAATATGATTTTTAAACAATGGATACTTTATTTATAAACATTTATTCCATTTATGTTTGTTTAATTTATTCATTCTTAACAACTATATCTGAATTGCTCATTAAATTACGCTAGCCTTCACTCAAGTTTCTTTGATAATCATTTCATACAGTATGTGATTCTTATACCACTTGAGAAAGAACTCTATAGGTAAATAAATGGGTATTTTGCTTATCAGAATACACAACTCTCTCCATCAAACCAGCAATATTAAACAAGTCTTATTTATGAAAGATTACCCAAGTCATGTGAACTCAATGGCATTTGTGTTAGTTTATATTTTTCTAATAAAATATTTGATTTATGTGGTTTCTTTTTCGTCAAGCCAGTTAATTAGCCTCATATAATTTGGTAGCTACATATAATATCACATGATTCATATAAACATATTGTGAAAGGAAAATAAACCTTGGGACCCCAAACTCATTCTGTCAAAGGGAAAAGTCAAGCTGAGAAGTGAGTCATGCAAACCTGCCACTCATTTTTGTTCCCAAATAAGATGGCTACAAAGATGAAAAACTATGTTTTTCCCTCACATTTTGCTGAGAAAGAAATTATCTGTGGGCCCCAAGATCTTTACCGTAAAGCATTTCTGCTAAAGTTCACCACAGCAATGTAAATTGATAGCTTATCTTTACAGGTGCATGAACATAGGACAGAACTCAATGTCACCCCTTCACCCACCTGAGATAAATGTATACCTGATTGTTTCCTCTGCCCTATCATCTTCCCCTATGTTGTGTAAAAATGCAGATTCACTAAATCAGACAAAGCCATGAATGACTATTTTTTTCTACTCCCCTCTCACATGAAAACTGTGTAATTTTCAATATCCCAACCTTTCCCATTTAAATATAGAAACCCTCAAAATCATCTTTGGAGAAAGACAAGGCCTATTGACAAATAAACCTAAAATGATTGAGACCTGTCTCAGTCATTTTTCTTGATTGACAAGGTAGACATACACACATAGAAACAGAAGATTTTATAGCTTTATGATGTATTTCATTGGCCAATTTTCAAAGAATTTCTCTTCTATCTTTAGACTACCAAGCCCTAAACAATTGTTAGCTAGGTGACTGTAAATTCACATGTCCAAATACATGAATGTTAGGTGAAAATTTACATCCAAAAGGCACAGAACTTAGATCTATACAGCAGCAGTATTTGCTGAGCCGAAGAAAGACATAGATAAAGGCCTAGTCAAGACAAGATTTCTAGAATAAGTATCTTAAATAAAGGTAACGTTTGTTGTGCAATGTGTTCCTCAACTTAAATGTTTCTAGCAGTTTAGTTGCAGTTAGGGAGATGCCTTTACAAATGAAGATTTACTTTATAGGTGTAATTATTTTTTTTTTACAAAGTGCTTCAAAACACCCAGCTAAATTCCCAAAAGCCACATTTTGGAGACCTATCTAGGTAGATAGTTGGTCTTTTCAGTTTAGCTTGTTTCATTATGAGTTTACTGAGTTCAGAGTGGAGCCTTTTAACGCATAGTGAAAAGAGCATATTCGCATGTTCCAGAGTGAAAAGCAGGCACAGCTGGAAGGCAACACATCTTGATCTTTAAAAATCAAGGAGTCCACTTGCGAAAGGAAAGTAAATCTCCCCAAAGTCACTAAGCCAAAGAGAAAAGTGAAGCTGAGAAGTGTATCTAGCAAACCTGCCTCCCATTCTATTCCTAAATAAGATAC
>NW_016107642.1:609023-610910 GCF_001604975.1 Cebus imitator
ATCTACCTATGAAGGGGAAGTCTTCCTCCCACTTCAAGTTGTCCACCTATCTGGACTGAACCAATGTACATTATACATATACTGATTGATGTTTCATGTCTCCCTAAAATGTATAAAACCAAGCTGTGTCCCAACCACATTGAGCACATGTCATCAGGATGTCCTGAGGCTGTGTCATGGGCACATCCTCAAACTTGGCAAAATAAACTTTCTTATTCATTTATTTATTTTATTTCAATACGTGTTTAGGGGAATAGGTGGTGTTTGCTCACATGAATAAGTTCTTTGTAGCGATTTCTGAGATTTTGGTGCACCCATCACCTAAGCATTATACACTATACCCAATAGTCTTTTATCCCTCATCCCCCTTCCACCATTTTCCTCAAGTCCCCAAAATCTGCTGTATTATTCTTATGCCTTTGCAGTCTCATAGTTAACTCCCAAATGATAACATACAATATCTGGTTTTCCATTCCTGAGTTACTTCACTTAGAATAATGGTCTCCAATACCATCCAGGCTACTGCAAATGCCATTATTTAATTCCTTTTTAGGGCTGAGTCGTATTCGATGATATTACAATTTCTTTATCCACTGATTGATTGATGGGTATTTGAGCTGGCTGTATGTTTTTGCAATGTGCATTGTGTTGCTGTAAACATACATGTTCACATATCTTTTCGTATAATGACTTCTTTTCCTCTGGGTAGATACCCAGTAGTAGAATTGCTGGATCAAATGGCAGTTCTATATTTAGTTCTTTAGGAAACCTCCACACTGTTTTCCATAGTGGTTGTACTAGTTTACATTCTCACAAGCAGTATAAAAGTATTCTCATTTCACCACATCCATGCTGACATCTTTTTTTTTTTTTTATGCTTTCAGGTCTTAGATTTAAGTCTTTGATCCATCTTGAGTTGACTTTTGTATAATATGAGAAATCAAGATCCAGTTTCAATTTTTCTACATGTGGTTTGCTAATTATCCCATCACCATTTGTTGAATAGGGTATCCTTTCCCCACTTTGTTTTTGTTCATTTTGTCAAAGATAAGTTGGCCTAAGTATATGTGCTTATTTCTGGGTTCTCTACTCTGTAAACTTCACCCATGTGCATATTTTTATACCAGTACCATGTTTTGCTGACTATAGCATGGTAGTATAACTTGAAGTCAAGTAATGTGATGCCTCCAAATTTATTCTTTGTGCTTAGTCTTGCTTTGGCTATGCAAGCTTTTTTTTTGGTTCCATATAAAATTGTTTTTTTTTCAAGTTCTGTGATGGATGCTGTTGATATTTTGATGAAAAGTGCATGCAATTTATAGATTGCTTTTGGCAGTAAGGTTATTATCACAATATTGGTTCTACCCATCCATGAACATGGGATGTGTTTTCATTTGTTTGCATCATCTGTAATTTCTATCAGCAGTGTTTTGTGATTTTCCTTGTACAGATCTTTCACCTCCTTGGTTAGGTATATTCCTAAGTATTTTATTTTTTTATTTTTTTGCAGCTATTGTAAAAGGGATTGGGTCTTGATTTGATTATCAAATTGATCACTGTTGATGTACAGCAGAGCTACTGATTTGTGTACATTAACTCTGTATCCTGAAATTTTGCTGAATTCATTTATCAGTTCTAGGAGCTTTTTGGAAGAGTCTTTAGGGTTTTCTAGTTATGCAGTCACATTATCAGGAAGTGACAGTTTGACTTCCTCTTTACCAGTTTGGTTGTCCTTTATCTTTTTTCTCTTGTCTAATTGCTCTGGACCACCTACATTAACTCAAGGCCTCCTGGCTCTATGATTGGCAGGAGATGAAGCCACCACATTTGTGTCCTTTTCTTCAGAGTGATGTGTTCCTCTAAGCCCCAGGTGTGTTCAGAGATGCT
>NW_016107642.1:610975-631388 GCF_001604975.1 Cebus imitator
GGATTATAGTAAAAAGCAGTAGTTTGCATGATGTTCTATTCTACTTTAGCTAGGCTGACTCAAACCACAATACAAAGTGCTTCTTGCTCTTTCTTTCCCTTTTCACAGGCAAAGGAGACTTTTCCTGTGGCCACCACCACCATTGGACCCCAGAGGGTTCTGCTAGCATATTGCCAGTGTTCTGTGACGGCAAGTTTTCTTTAAGAAAACTTAAAGCCCAAGTTTTCTTCTGTCAGTTTGTGATAAATGCTACCAGGTGTGAAACATAGCCTTCAGGGTGGTGGGCTTCCTTTTGGCCCAGGGAAGAGGTCCAATTGCTGTTCAAGCACCACATCCTGGAATCAGGGACCCCCAAGAGCCTACTTTTTGCTCTACCTCACTGTGGCCAAGCTGATAGCTAAGATGCAAGACAAAGTCCCCTTTAGTTTTCCCTCTGCCTTTCTCAAACAGGGGTCTTTCATCAATCTACAACAGCTGGGAATGTGTTGGTTTTTCTCTGAAGCCCAAGGTCCATAGTGTACTACCCGGGTATTGCTATTGGTTATTCAGTGCCCAAGAGTTTTTCAGTCAGCAGGTGATAAATCCTGCCAGGACTGGGTCCTTCCCTTCAAAGCAAGGGTTTCCTTTTCGCCAAGGGTGTGTCTAGACATGTCTGTGAGCTAGGGCCTAGAATGGGAACCTCAAGCTCTGCCTCGTGCCCTATTCTACTGTGGCTTCACTGGTATCCAAGATAAAGTTCTTTTTATGCTTCACTTTCTTCTCATTAAGAAGGAACCATTTACTTTCATTGCTGTGAGTTGTGCAGCCTGGGGTTGTGGGAAGAGTGGTGCAAGCACTCCTTAGCCACCCTGTCTCATGTCGCTGTAGGTCACATACCATCATAGTACCCTGACGCTGAGCCCATCTCAGCATTACAAGTTTCCTGTGAATTGCTATCCTTGTGTCCTAACTGCCTTTCAAGTTTACCTAGGACACCAGAGCACTTTGTCCAGCAGTGGCAAGACTCACCAAGAAACTCAGGTTCTGACCATTAGAATAGACAGTTCCCCTCTGGCTAGGGCTGGTCCAAATACTCCCTACCTGTGGAGGCACTGGCTGAGCCCAGCATAGCTTTTCTATTCGCTATTACAAGGCAGCCCCTGAGTTCAATGTAAAGTCCTCCAATCACTGAGCTCTCACTTCCACAGGTACACACATGCTCTCTTTGTCCTGCAAGGCTGTCGCTGGAGGATAGGGAAGTGCTTGGATCAGTGATACAAGACTGTCTCTTCTATCCTCTTCAAAGCCTCTTTCAGTAATATGAAGTTAAAACGAGGTACTGTGATTGCTCACCTGATTTTGGTTCCTGTGACAGTGCTTTTCTGTGTGCAGATAGTTGTTAAAATTTGGTGTTCCTGTGGGAATGAAGAATGTAGGCTTCTATTCTGCCATCTTGCTCTGTCCCGGTATCTCTTCTTAAGGAAGAAGTCCCAGTTATAGAAGTAAGATTCCCCAAACTTTAGATTATCCCTTTGAATGGCTAAAAAGGCCTAGTATGAGGAATTTTGGTCCGTCAAAATAAAGTTTAGATTCATCAATTGATTCAAGCTTCAGAATTTGACCAGTTTTAAAGATTACAAATTTTGCTTAAGTCACAAACATCCACTTCCTCTTTTAAGGGAGACAAGCTATTGTTCTCCCTGACCAAGATTTGAATGAGAGAAAAGGTTATGCAAACTCTAATGAGTGATTCAACACAAAACCTTAACATCAGAGAAAAGTGAAAATCATAAATCTGCAATCACTAGAGAAAAACAAACAAAATTTCTACCTTAAAGTAGACTTCAATTCCAAAATTGTCAAGTTAGGAATGTGTATGGCTCAAATAAAGTCTGAATTATCTGCCAAGCTAGAAAGATTCAGATCCTGTGAGGGGCCTGACCAGTGATCCCTATTGACATTGATGAGGTCAGGTCAATGAAAGTAATTCATGACAGTACCAAGGCTTCAATTGTCAGTGAAGTGATGGGGATTGCTGGGACCCAACTTTGAGTCCCATAGGTATCACCAAAATGTCAATCTTAAATAATGAAATTCAAAAATATGATTAAGTACAGAATTTATTTGAGGCCAAAGCTTGAGGATGGCCACCTGGGAGCATAGATTCAAGATTACCTAAATATACACTCCAATTAGCATCAGTTACAAGTATGTGTGTGTTTTGGTTTTTTTTTCAAAGAAAAAAAAGAAGAGTCAGTTTCTAATTTCTTTACCAATAATTCACATTAAAGTGACATATGCTATTGGTTAGCTGTACATTGTTCTTTTTTTGCACAAATTTCAGAAACATGAAGATAATGGATTAGGCAGCTAGTCAGAAACAAAATGCTTTCAAACAATTGCCCCTTGGCTTAGTTGTGCAGGGGGGTTGGGGAATGGCTAAAGTCCCATACTTATGTCTCCCTGGGCGATAAATTTTGCATACCTCATATTGCTCTGATTGCTCTGAGATTCTTTTTATCCAGTGGGCCATAGTGCCCAAATATTATGTCAAACATTAATCTGGATGTTTCTGTGAGGAAGTTTGAGGATGATATTAACATTTAAGTCATTGGACTTTGAGTAGATTACCTTTGATAGTGTGGCTGGGTTTATCTTACCAGTTGAAGGGCTGAATAGAATAAAAAACTGACCTCACCCAAGAATTATCTAGTCCTGCCAGCAAATGGCTTCTGGACTTGAAATTCACCATTGAGTCTCCTTGGTCTTCAGCCTGAGTGCCTTTGGACTTAAACTGTAACATAGGCTCTTCTCTAGATCTCCAGTCTGCTGGCCAACTCTGAAGATTTTGGACTTTCACACTTCCATAATTGCATGAGTCAATTCTTTAAAACAAATCTTTTTTTCCTATATATACAAACATCCTATTTATTCTGTTCCTCTGAAAAATGCTATTACATGCAGTTATTTCACATTTTAGTGTTGGCTCAGGCTAAGGATGCATCAAACTTAAGAAACTTGTAGGGAAAGAGAAGCTTACATTTTGATCAAGACAAGTTAAAAAATTATCGTTCCCATTAATCAGTGGAGACAAACAGTTCAGCTAATCATGTATGTGGCAAAATTGAGAATTTGGATGAATGATACATATGGCCATGCCCTGGGTAAGCAAGGGCTTTATCGAGGAGTCTTGTCTAAGTTTCGGGTCACATTGGGGAATGTGAGTGTTTGCAGTAAACACTTTACAAGAATACAAAGAATAAGAGGGTTTATTTATTAATATTTTGCCTTAGGTAAATTTAATATTATAATTATTTAAATGAATTAGGCATAAATATTTTATAACTGACATATGTAATTGGATAGTAAAAACTATTGAGAAATGTAGTAATTAATTTTATATTATTAATAATATTGATTATTCATGTTATATTTATGCTACTGTTTGTAATATTTTAATCTTATTATCAGTGATATCATTGTTCCTTTTAAAAAATTCTGATTAAAGTGTGCAATAATGAATGTAGCATGTATTCTGGGAAACTTGAATTTAAAACCCCCATTTACTTATCGTGCAAAATGGGCATAGTTTTATAACAGTAAAAATACACTTACTGCCTATCTCACATTTTTTATGGCATTAAATATAATCATGTATGTGCAAGTCCTTGGAAATAATATGTCCCCAATAAATGATAGTGTTTTTCCCATTTTATTTCTTTTACTTCCTTCCATGAGGCAAATATAATCCATGATTAACGCATTATAAAGATTGAGCATAAAGTCTTTAACTGGTATGAAGGGAAAGTTAACTGGGCTAAAAACTAGACTTTAAGAATCCTAGCTCCCAATAAACATATCCACAAAGGACACTACTAGAACTGTAAAATAGATTTGGTCTCAAAATAACAGTGTCAATAATAGTTTAATTGTTATTCTCTTCATCACTTTCATTCTTCAGCACTATAACATGATAAACCTTAAAGGCATTATCTAAATAATAAGTTTAAAAATCCAAACACAAAGGACTATCTGAAATGTTCAGGATAGATCAATTTATATACAGAGAAAGTAGATTAGTGTTTTTTTCCAGAGATAAAGAGAAGAAAAAATGGGGAGAGCTGCTAATGAAGAGTAGTTGCTATGAATATAGTGTTTCTATTCAGAGTGATGATAATGTTCTAAAACCAGATAGTATTTATCGCTTCACAACTTTGTGTAAATACTAAAAATGACTGAGTTGTACCCTTTAGAATGGTGAATTTATGGCATATAAATTATATCTCAATAAAGAGAAAGGAGAGTGAAATGAACACCAGGCTTCATCATGAACCTCAGCAAAGGTCTGCCCCAGTCAATCCTGGCTCCAAGCCGGCCTTAGCACCAGGCTGAATCTCATGGCCCCACATCAAGGCCTGTCCCTGTGATTTTGAGCTCCAGTAGACCTTGGGTCTAGGCCTTCTCCAGAAAACCTAGCTTCCAGTTCCACACCAGCAGACCCAAGTTTCAGGCCCACTCTATGGACCCTGGCACTAAATCATCCCCCCTGAACTCAGGATCTAAGCCCACCCCAGTACCAGGCTGGCCCCTATGGACCCAGAATCCAAATCCAGGCTTAAGGTAAGTCTGCCCTAGCAGACATTAAGATGAATGAAGCAGAATAGAGTCCAGAAATAAATCTGCACATTTATGGTCACTTGATCTTTAATAAAGGTACAAAACACATAATAAGGAAAGAAAATCTTTTCAATAAATTGCGTCAGGAAAACTAAATATCCACATGGAGAAAAAAAAGACCCTTATCTCCCACAAGAACAAAAATCAACTTAAAGCTATTAGAAACTTAAGACTTAAAACTGTAAAACTATGAGAACAAATATAGAAAAAAACTTCTTGACATTGGACTGGGCAATCAATTTTTTGAAAATAATACTAAAAGTACAGTATTAAAGCAAAAACAAACAAATAGAACTTCAACTAACTAAAATGTTTCTGCACAGCAAAGGAAACAATCATCAGAGTGAAGAGACAATCTACAAAATGGGATTAAAATTACAGACCATATATCTGATCAGGAGTTAATATCCAAAATATTAAGTATGTTTACTGAAGCACTATTTAAAATAGCATAGACTTGGAACTAATACAAATGCCCAGCAATGATAGGCTGGAGAAAGTGTGGCACATATATACTATAGAATACTATGCAGCCATAAAAAAGGATGAGTTCATGTCCTTTGCAGGGACACGGATAAAGCTGGAAACCATCATTCTCAGCAAACTAACACAAGAACAGAAAACCAAACACCACACATTCTCACTCATAGGTGGTATTTGAACAATGAGAACACAGGGACACAGGAAGGGGAACATCACACAGGGGGACTTGTTAGGGGTGGGGGGCATAAAGGAGTTATAGCAGTAGGAGAAATACCTAATGTAGATGACAGGTTGATGGGTGCAGCAAGCCACCATGGCACATGTATACCTATGTAACAAAACTGCACATTCTGCATATGTATCCCAGAACACAAAGTAAAATAATAATAAAATTTAAAAAAAGAAACTCAGACAACTCAATAGGAAGAAAATAATCAAATTTTTTTAAAAAATTAGCAAATGATATGAATAGACTTTTCTAAAAAATATATATATATAAACTTTACAAATTACCAGTAGCCATTTGAAAAAATTTCATCACTAATCCTCAGGGTAATGTAAGTCAAAGACACACCTCTTATAGCGACTATTATCAAAATGACAAAAGATAGTGTATTGGCCAGGATGTGGAGAAAAACAAACTCTGTACACTGTTGGTGGCAATGTAAATTTGTAGAATCATCATGAAAAACAAAGTGATAATTTCTCAAAAACTTAGAACTCAAATATTGATAGAATTTGGCTCTGTCCCCACCCAAATCTCATTTTGAATTGTAGTTCCCATTATCCCTATGTGTCATGGGAAGAGCCTGGTGGAAATGCTTGGATCATGGAGGCAGTTTGCCCCATGTTGTTCTCGTGATAATGAATCACTCTCTTAAGATATGATTATAAGCATCTGGCATTTCCCCTGCTTGTACTCATTCTCTCTCCTGTCACCCTGTGAAAAGGTGACTTCTGCTATGATTGTAAGTTTCCTGAGGCCTTTTCAGCCATGTGGAACTATGAGTTAATTAAACCTCTTTTCTTTATAAATTACACAGTCTCAAGTATTTCTCTATAGCAGTGTGAGAGCAGGCTAATACAGTAATTTGGTGCTGAGATAGTGGGGTGCTGCTATAAAGATACCTGAAAATGTGGAAGTGACTTTGGAGCTGAGTAACAGGCAGAGGTTGAAACAGTTTAGAGGTCTCAGAAGACAGGAAAATGTGGAAAAGTTTGAAACTTCCTAAAGACTTGTTGAATGGCTTTGATCAAAATGCTGATAATGATATGGACAATGAAGTCTAGGCTGAGGTGGTCTCAGATGGAGATAAGGAACTTGTTAGGAACTGGAATAAGGGTCACTCTTGCTATGTTTTAGCAAAGAGACTGGTGGCATTTTGCCCCTGTCCTAGAAATCCTTAAAATTTTGAACTTCTGAGAAATGATTTACATATGTGGCAGAAAAAAATTCTAAGCAGCGAAGCATTCAAGAGGAAGCAGAGCATGTAAGTTTGGAAAATTCGAAGCCTAACAATGCAATAGAAAAGATAAACCTATTTTCTCAGGAGAAATTCAAACCTGCTTCAGATATTTGCATAGGCAACAAGAAGCCACATGTTTATCACCAAGACAACGGGGAAAATGTCTCCAGGGCATGTCAGACTCCTTCACAGCATCCCCACCCATCACAGGCCCAGAGGGCTAGAAGGGAAAAATGGTTTCATGGGCTGGGCCCAGGGCTCCCCTCTCTATGCAGCCTCAGGGCATGGTGCCGTGTCCCAGCTGCTTCAGCTCCAGTTGTGGCTAAAGGGTCCAATGTACAGCTCAGTCCATTAATTCAGTGGGCACAAGTCCCAAGCCTTGGCACCTTACACATGGTGTTGGGCCTGCAGGTGCACAGAAATCAAGAACTGAGGTTCAGGAACCACCGCCTAGATCTTAGAGGATTTATGGAAATGCCTGGATGTTTAGGCAGAAGTTTTCTGCAGGTGTGAAGCCCTTGTAGAGAACTTCTGCTAGGGCAGTGCAGAAGGGAAATGTTGGATTGGAGCCCATACTCAGAGTTCCCCCTAGAGCACTGCCTAGTGGAGATATAAGATGCAGAAACCAGAATGGTAGAGTCAATAACAGCTTGCACTGTGTGCCTGGAAAAGCTGAAGCCACTCAATGCTAGCCCATGAAAGGAACCCAGAGTGGGGCTATACCCTGCAAAGTCACGGAGTCAGATCTGCCCTTAGCAGCCCACCTCTTGCATCAGTGTGAACTAGATGTGAGACATGAAGTTAAAGGAGATCATTTTGGAGCTTTAAAATTTAATGACTTCCCTGTTGAATTTTGGACTTCCATGGGGCCTGTAGTCCCTTTGTTTTGGCCAATTTATCTTGCTTGGAATAAGTGTATTTACCCAAAGCATGTACCCCTGTTGTATCTTGGAAGGAACTAACTTGTATTTGACTTTACCAGCTCATAGGCAGAAGGGACTTGCCTTGTCTCAGATAAGACTTTGAATTTGGACTTTGGAATTAATGTTGGAAAGAGTTAATACTTTGGGGGACTGTTGGGAAAGCTGCAAATCTCATCTTGAATTGTAGGTCTCATAATATCTGTATGTCATGGGAGGGACCCAGTGGGAGGTAATTGAATTATGGGGGTAGTTTCCCTCATGCTGTTCTCATGATAATGAGTGAGTCTCAGGAGATCTGATAGTTTTATAAGCATCTGGCATTTAGCCTGCTTGCACTTATTCTCACTCCTGCCCCCATGTTTGTAAGTAAAGAGATGACTTTCACCATGATTGTAAGTTTCCTGAGGCCTCTCTGGCCATGCAGAACTGTGAGTAAACTATATCTCTTTTCTTTATAAATTACTCAGTCTCAGGTATTTCTTTATAGCAGATGAGAACAAACTAATACACATATAATCCAGCAATCGTACTAATGGATATATATCCAAAAGAAATAAAATCAGTATGTTGAAGAGATTTCTGTACTCTCCTATTTATTGCAGGACTAGTCACAATAGCCAAAACATAAAATCAACTTATGTCCTTTGATGAATGAATAAAAATGATGTAATACACACACACATACACATATGTATATACACACACATATGATTCAGCCATAAAAGAGGTAATCTTGTCATTAGCAACAATATAATTGAACCTGAATGACATTGTACTCAGTGAAATAAACTAGGCATGGAAAGAAATTTAATACTCTATGGTCTCATTTACATATGGAATCTAAAAGGTTCAAAAAAACCTCACAGGAACAGAGAGTAGAATGTTGATTATCAGAGGCTGGGGGAAGGATGAAAGATTGGGAGATATTGATCAAAAATACAAAATTTCAGTTGGATAGGAGAAGTAAATTCAAAAGATATACTGTCTAACAAGGTGGCTATAGTTAATAACACTTTATGGCATACTTGAAAATTGCTAAGAGTGTGGATTTTATGTGTTCTTACCAAAAACAAACTGTAAGTATGTGAGGTAATGCATATGTTAACAAACTTGATTTAGCCATTTTGCAATATATACATAAATCAAAACATCATATTATAAAACATGAATATATACACTTATTTGTCAAACAATTTTAAAAAATTTGATGCCGGACTATTATCAAAAATATAAAAAGATCACTTTAACATTTAATAGTAAGAAAACAAACAATTGAATAGTAAGAAAATGAACAACTGTTATGCCCTCAATAGGGCATCACAGACACCTCACCAAAGATGGTATAAAGATGGCAATAAGCATGAGAAGAGATGCTTCACATCATGCCATTAGGGGAAAATAAAATTAAAACGAGATATGACTGCACATCTGTTAGAATGGCCAAAATGCATACCGCTGACATTACCAAATGCTGGCAAGGATGTAGAACCAAAGGAACTCTCATTTACTGCTGGTGAGAATGCAAACTGTCACAGCCATTTTGGAAGACAGTATGGCAGTTGCTTATAAAACTGAAAATTCTTTTACCATAGGTTGCAGCAATAAAGCTCCTTAGTATCTACTCAAACATTTGAAAACTTATGCCCACACAAATCCTACACATAGATGTTTATTGCCCCTCTATTAATAATGGCCAAAACTCAAAAACAACTAAGATGTTGGTTAGTAGGTGAATGGATAAGTAAACTGTGGTCTCTCCAGACAATTGAATATTATTTGGCACTAAAAGTAAATGAGCTATCAAGCTATAGAAGACATAGGGAAAACTTATGGCATATTGCTAAGTGAAAGAAGCCAATCTGAAAAGGCTATATACTGTATATAAGTATATACTCAAAAGTATATATACTGTATCATTCCAACTACATGACATTCCGTAAATGACAAAATTATGGAGGGATTAAGAAGTTCAGTAGTTTCCACAAGTTGAGGGCAAAGGGGTAAACAAGCAGAGCACAGAAATTTTTTACAGCAGTGAAACTACACTGTGTGATGCTATAAGGGTGTATACATGCCATTATACATTTCTCCAAACCTATAGAATATACAAGAGCAAAAGTGAACCCTTATGTAAACTGTAGACTCTGATGATAATGTGTCAATGCAGGTTTATCAATTGTAACAAATGTACCACTCTGGTGGGGGATTTGGTAATAGGGAGACTACGCATCTGTGAGGGCAAGGAATATGTGAAAAATATCTGTACCTTCCTTTCAGTTTTGCTGTGAGCCTAAAATTACTCTTAAATATAAAAATGGTTTTAATTTTTTTCAGAGCACATATATATATATATATACACACACACACATATATACACACACACACACACACACACACACACACACACATATATTTCAAAAAGTGCAGAATGATAAAAATCTTTAAAATATGTTTATATAGGGAAAGTGGGAGACAGACACTTTGATATAAAAGATAAAACCTAAATATCTCTTTATGTCCCTTGTTTTTCGGGTTTGGATTTTGAGCTATGAGTTTTATAAAATTAAAACAAAATTAGTTTAAAAAGCGGAAAATCGTAAAGTGAATAGCAAACAGTAACAAATGAACCTAATTAAATATCAAGTTGTGGCATAACCATACTGGGAAGAAGTACTTTATGTGACTTTTAAATATATTTTTATTTAAAAACTTTTGCTCCGTGAAATACATTGAGTTAAAAACAAAAATCTGGCCAGGTACAGTGGCCCAAGCCTGTAATCCCAGCACTTTGGAAGGCTGAGGCATTAGGATTGCTTGACTCCAGCAGTTTAAGACTAGCCTGAACAACATAGTGAGAAATAGTCTCTTTTTAAAATAATAATAAATTATAAATTATAATAAATAATAATGGAAAAGCCACGTCACAGACAGGGAGAAAATATTTGCAAATCATATATTTGACAAATGACTTATATCCCAAATACACATGAAAACTCTCAAAATTTAATAGTAAAAAGTAAATAGCCCAGTGAAAGGTATGCACAAGGAAAATTACTTTTTGAAAACTTTTAGATTCTCATGAATGTCCCTTTTTTTTCTAAAGGAAAACATTACCCTTTGGTTGACAAGACTTCTTGCCATTTGTGTGTTCTGTTTTGTTTTCTTTTCTATAGGGTTAGGCTAGGTTTTTTTTTTTTTTTTCTTCCCTGCCTCTCTCACATTGGTTGTTATCCTTCTCTCCCAGGCCTTTACAATGAGTGATATATATATATATTTTTTTTCAGGATTCTTGCCATTCTAATCCAGTTAGGTTTGTGGAGAATAGCCTTCAAGTGTGTGCACATTCCCCTTACATATGTTGCTTAAATTATTCTATACTCTCTTGCCAGCACAAACGTGACTATTACCATTTGTTAGCAATTCTAGCTGAAATCCTAATGATGCTCAACTATGTCTTCCCCGAGTAAGAAAGTACTTGTGTCCTGTCTACCTTTGCCTGAGTTTCCTAGAACTTCAGGTTTGTTGGTTGTCCTGTGACCTCAGCTTTCTCATGGGATCAAGAAAAGTTGTGAATCTTTTTGCTGGTATTTCAATGGCACAGGTGATGCTCTTCCAATGTTTTTACATCCCAAATGGAAACCAGAAGTTCCATTTTTATTTCAGTTTCAGTCTTGATTATTCCAGAACAAAAGAGCTCTTTAAAACTCAACTGTTTGTGAAAACACTTTTTTATTTTCAAAAACTGCAAACCCAGTATCCTTATAATTTGGAGGTTCTGGTAAAATAATTATTTTTATTAAAATTGTAGCACTGTATTATTGATTATAATAGAATTTTCTCTAGACTTAGTTTTTCAGGGGCAATATGAACTAAAGCTAAATCAATAGTTGTGTTTGGGAGAAGGTGATGAAGCAAATCTATCACTCCAAATATCACTCTAAATATCCTTTATTTATTGAATGCCAGGCACTGTGCAAGGTACTTTATGTATGGTATACCATTTAATCTACACAGCAGTTCATAAATTAGAACCTATTCTTATTTTGCAGTTAAGTTTACGAGGCTTAGGGAAATCATACAGCTTGTTCTTAGTTGTAGAGACAGTAAATGGAAAAGCCTAAAAGCAAGTGCAATTCTACCTGCTTCTTGTCTGCTTTTTATTTATCCTCTATACTACGTTATATTGCTTTTCTTCAGGAGTTTAGATAATTTAATCTCCCATCTCCTCTATTCCTGCTTGGTAAGAAATCTAACATTTCTTAGAAATGACAGGAGGCACAATGGAGATGCAGAAAGCTAAGTAAGGACTCTTCTGCGCTGGCAGTGCCGGTGCTGGGGGATTTAGAGTAGGAGTTTGACTTTTGACAGCATGCTCTAGGTTAGCTGGCAAGGATAGATCTTTGCAAATGAAAACTTTCAACATAATATTCATATGACCACTCAGGTACTATGCAGATGACTGGATTCCCCCAAGAACAGGAGGTGATTTGGACTAGTCACAAACGGAAGAGTGGCACAGCAATTATTATAGTGTCTGAGTACAGCCGCTAAACCTGGAGAGGTTAAGACCACATTAATATCTGCCAAGTGAAGCTCTCTTTAAATCTATGTGGCAGTCTAGTATTATCTCTTCCCTTTAAATGAAGGATAGAGTTACCATGGCCAAAACTGAAAACATATTGGCATATCCAGCTGATTTAGAAATTCAACAAACATGTTACTGCCCTTATAGTAAGTGCAGCCTCTGGTTCTACTCGTGGGCCCTTTCACTTGAAGAGCGTCTCAGCGGGACCCACAGTCAGTCACTCCTGAAGAAATAAGATCAGTGATGTGCTATGGGGAACAAGTATGGTAAGTAGGTAAGAGTAATAAGCAGAAGAGTGTGGAAGATTAATTCAGAAAACTTTCCTTATTAGCTGTAAAATCTTATTAAGTTATTTAACCTCTCTACCCCACAGGTTCCTCATCTGTAATTTGAGACTAATATTAGCAACTTACCTATAGGTTGTTGAAAACTAAACAAATCAATACATGTAAAGTAATTAAAATAGAGCCAGAACATTGCTAAGTACTTGGAAGTGTTAGCTGTTTATTCTTCTTCTCATTGTTATTGAATTTAATGTTTACAGTAACAAAAAATGGAGTGACTAATAAAAATTTCATTTGCCAAAGATGCTTTTTCAAAATTATATAGCATACCTTGGAGTTTAGAGGTGTTAGAGATTGTCTTATTGCTATTTTCTGTGACTTCCATCATAAGGACCGAAGTGGTGGCAAACAATGCAGAATGAGAGTACAGAAGACAAAATACATTTGGAGGGGTTGGGAAATGGGCAGATATTGATAGTGTGAAAGATGAAAGATAGAATTTGTGAAGCTAGAAGAGTGGTGAAGCCAATTGTGGTAATGAAAAAAATTCATAAGGGGTGACTTGGTAGGAGATTAGAATTATATTAAAGATGTTATTTAGACTTCAAAGAAAATGTCCCATGTGTGACTTAGAATATAAAAGAAAAAAGGGAGAGAGGTTTGCATTAGAGATGTATATCTAGGAATTATCTGTATTTAGGTAGTTCCTGAAGTCATGTATTAATCTCAGCTTCCTGCTAAATGCTTTCAAAAGCTGTACTTGTTCCAAAATATAGACTTGGACTTGAAAAGGGGAATTTGAGGATGACTAAAAAGTGCTGATTAACATAAAGTTGTTCCAGCAACTGAGGAGAAAATTAGATGCATAACATAGGCATAATAAAATCAATAAGAACAACCTGCCTAATCGTGTATTCTGATGCCCACTGCAATTGCCCAAGTTATACTCCAATCTGGATATTGCCTATACTTGTAAAAAATAAATAATAATGAAATACTTACATTTGAAATGTTATATCATTCAACTCCAGTAAAACTATGTTTGAAAAGTTAGAGTAGCAATATAGTATAAAATAATATTTTCTCAGTCCTTAGGAAACAGGCCATTAATGCCACCTTGTATAACTCTGTAAAGATACATTCCATTTTGTGCAATAGAGGAATTCCTGAAAAGTTGTATGCAAATATGATATATCAAATGTATTTGGACAATTTCATAATTTATAAAAAAAAGCTTTCATATGCTTAATTATAACCTATCTGTATTGTTAGAGATCAATGTTTTAAACATAACGGTTGTTGTGTACATAAAGAATGATCAAGAATAGTGGGCTACTGATGGGTCTGTTCAGTTCATCTAGTTTTCTCTGGAAAATAGCTAATGTCTACTCCTGCTCCCAATACATAGGGCTCCCAGAAGTCATTTTTTTTAACTTTGTGATTGCACACTCAAGACCAAGGCTAATTGAACCAGATGGGGAAGCTTGATCACAATTACTTAGATAAGAATCTTTCCCCAGGAATTTGGAATTAGGATTTAACATTAGTCAGTCTCTAGCTGGAAATATAAAATGTACATTAGGAGCTGAAGGGCAGCCATAGCTTCCTGAACAGGACAAGCAGAAAATGACTAACTGAAAAGAAAAAAAGTAAACAAAATAGATAAACAGATATAAGCAGAGATGAGAGAATTGGATTGTTAACACCTACAGAAGACTTTTCCATCTTTGGCTTCAGTCTCCTTCTGAATCCTGGGTAAACCCTTGCCCTTCAGCTCAGTAAGGCTATTGCTTATCCTCAGATTCTATTTCTACATTTTTTCTTGCCTAATCCAGTTAGATTTGGTTTTTTGCTACTTACAACCAACAAAGGCTCTTAGTTAATTGAATAATTGATATCAGGGATAAGAATGCAATTTCCAGCATGTGGAGTAACTTGAAGCAAGATGAGGTGAAGCATAGTGAGAATTCATACTTCTGTAAGCTGAGAAGCCAGCCATTTATGTAAAAAAGCTAGGAAAGAAGCATTTTAGACAATTGTCTCTTTCTTTTTGGTATGAGACCAATTGTACCCCATAGGTAAGATTTAATAGAAAATAGTTATAAACTTCAAGATAAAATAATGTTTACTATATGCAGTGTTTAATAATTTGCAATGAGAAAAGGGAAGATCAAATCTAGATTTATCAAGGGTTGTCAAAATAGAAACGTATACTACAAGTGGGATTGTCTAACAGAAATCTCTGAAGTACAAGTTACAGAAAAAAATATTTCATATGTAGATTGCTGTACTAAAGAGATGTGTTCCTACTTTTCCCCTTTTAGGGTAAGGTTGATGTAGCAAGTAGAAAATTGTGGAATCTTGATAATTTCAACGACCAAATGTAACAGGATCCAGATACTTTAAAAAGCTCAATTGCCTCAGGTTCCTCCATTATACTTTCCTCTGTGCTTCTCAGAGCTGATTTATTCCACCCAATGTTAAGTATATTACATCACTTAAGTTGAAATATGAAATAAAGACAAGATCACGGTTCTGAGGCCATTTAGTGTAGAAAACTTATTAACTAAATCATTTATTTATTCTTCTTTCATTCAAAACTGGAGTTACGAACACTACCACTCAAACTAAGTCACCTGGGTCTTATTATGAGTACATTCCTTCTTAGCAGCAGCGGTTATAGGTAAATTGTTGATTTTCTCTGCTTCTTAGTTCCATTATTTCCAAAATAGGCCTATAAATTGTATGTCTCTCATTGGATTTTTGAGGAATAATACAGGTAAATGATTCAACACAGTACATGATACATAGTAAGAAAACAACAAATTATAATGTTATCATCAACATCATCATCATCATCCTATAATTATTTCCAAGTGCCTTCTAAATGCCAGTCACTATTCTAAGTGCTAGGGTATAGCAACCACAAGAAAGATAAGGTTCCCATCTTTGTGGAGCTTACGTTTTAGAGGAAATAGAACGTGAAGGTGAAACTAAAGGAATAAAAATAAAATGTAATTCTGAATAGCATTAAATGACATAAGGAAAATAAAACAGCATACTGGGATATAGCAATAAGTGTGGGGATAGGAAGATTAAGAAAATCAGGAAATTCTTCTTTCTTAGTTCAGGCTGTTTTAACAAAATACCTTAAACTAGGTACGTAATTTATAAACAACAGAAATATATTGCTTACAGTCCTGAAGGCTGGGTATTCCAAAACCAAGGTAAAAGTAGATATGATGTCTTGCAAGGGCTCGCTCTCTGCATCACGGATAGTTAACTGTTTTCTCACACAGCTGAAGAGGCAAGCGAAGTCCCGTGATCCTCTTTGATAAGGGCATTCATCTCATTCGCCAGAGTGGAGCCCTCATGAACTTAATGAGTTCCCAAATGCCCCACTTATTACTATCACGCAGAGTATTAAATTCCAACACGTGAAGTTTGGAGGCCACAAACATTCAGACCTTAGAATCCTCTCTAAGCTGAGATCTGAATATGAATCCAGTCATGAAAAAAGTTGGGGAAGTTTTTCAAAAGAAGAAAATAGAAAACCCGAAAGTCTAAGATAGTGTTTGAGATAAAGAAAGGTCTGTATGGCTAGAATGTGGTGAGTAAAAGGAAAAGAGATGCCAGATGAAGTTAGAGGTCATGCAAGGTATTGAAGGACCTGCCAAAAGTTTGGGTTTTCTTCTAAGTGCAATGAAAAACTGCTGAAATGTTTTTAAGCAAAGTGTTGACAAGAAACAGATTCATATTTTGAGAAAACCGTAAGTTAGTGTGGATAACATATCTTATTACTTTTAATCAAGTTTTAGTGGCATTTCTGAGAAGATATTCAACAGAAGAGTGATGTGGCTTTGTCACTTATTAGCAATGTACCCTCAGGCGAGTTATTTAAACTCAATGAATCTAAGTGTCTTTATTGATTATTGATTATGAAATATTAGGAATAATCACACTGACCTCACATGGTGGTTAAGGGTTAAATCTGAAATTTGATTATTCTTTCAACTATTTTTAATACTTTTAATATAGTTTCAGGGGTACATGTGCAGGTTTGTTATATAGGTAAATTGTATGTCACGGGGGTTTGGTATACAGATTATTTCACCACTCAGGTAATAAGCATAGTACCTGATAGGTAGTTTTTCAGTGCTCACTCTCTTCCCACTCTCTACTCTCAACTAGGCCCCAATGTCTCTTGTTCCCTTCTTTGTATCCACGTGTGCTCAATGTTTAGCTCCCACATTTAAGTCAGAACACGCACTATTGGGTTTTATTTTCCTGCATTATTTCACTCAGGATAATGGCCTCCAGCTTCATCTGTTGTTGCAAAGGATATTATCTCATCCTTTGTTATGGCTGCACAGTATTCTGCGGTGTATATGTACATTTTATTTATCCAATCTGCCACTAATGAACATTTAGGTTTATTACATGTCTTTGCTTTTGTGAATAGTGCTACAATGAACACACACATGCATGTGTTTTTATGGTAGAATGATTTATAATCTTTTGGCTGTATACTAAGTAATGGTTTTGCTGGGTTTTTAATGATAATTCTTTTTTAACTTTTTGTTTTGTTTTGTTTTGTTTTGTTTTTGAGATAGAGTTTCACTCTTGTTGCCAAGCCTAGAGTGCAATGGCACGATCTTGCAACGTCCACCTCACAGATTCAAGCGATTCTTCTGTCTCAGCCTCCAGAGTAGCTGAGATTACAGGCATGTGACAGCATGCCTGGCTAATTTTGTATTTCTGTAGTAGAGATGGGGTTTCTCCATGTTGGTCAGGCTGGTCTCAAACTTCTGACCTCAGGTGATCTGCCTGCCTTGGCCTCCCGAAGTGCTGGGATTACAGGCATGAGCCACTGTGCCCTGCCCTGTTTTAAGTTCTTTAAGAAATTACCACACTGCTTTCCACAATGGCTGAACAAATTTACATATCCTCCAACAGTGTATAAGCATTCCCTTTCCTCTATAACACCAGCATCTGTTATTTTCTGTCTTTTTAATAATAGCCATTCTGACTGGTATGAGATGGTATATCGTTGTGATTTGCATTTTTTCTAATGATTAGTGCTGTTGAGCATTTTTCATATGCTCATTGTATGTCTTCTTCTGAGAAGTGTCTGTTTACGTCCTTTGCCCATTTTTAATGAGGTTGTGTGTGTTTTGCTTATTAGTTTGTTGACGTTTCTTATAGGTTTTGAATATTAGACCTTTGTCAGCTGCACAGTTTGAAAATATTTTCTGTATGGTGTCTGTTTACTCTGTTGTTAGTTTCTCTTGCTCTGCAGAAGCTCTTTAATTAGGTGCCACTTGTCAATTTTTGGTTTTGTTGCAATTTCTCTTGTAGTCTTTGTCATTAAATCTTTGCAAGGACCCATGTCCAGAATGGATTTTTCTAGGTTATCTTTCAGGAATTTTAGAGATTTACATTTTACATTTAAATGTTTAATCCACCTTGACTTAATTTTTGTATATGATATAAGGAAGGGGTTTCAGTCTGCTGCATATGGCTAGCGAGTTAGTCCAGCACAATTTATTAAAGAAAAATGCCTTTTTGCATTGCTTTTGTCCTCTTTTCCAAATAACAGGTGATTTTAGGTGTGTAACTTTACTTCCAGTATCTTTTATCTGTTCCCTAGTTCCCTTGATCTATTCCCTTGTGTCTATTTTTGTACCAGTACCATGCTGCTTTCATTACTGTAGCCTCATAGTATAGTTTGACATCAGGTAATGTGATGTCAGCAGCCCTACTCTTTTTCCACAGGATTGCTTTTGTTATTTAGGTGCCTTTATGGCTCCACATAAATTTTGAAAGTTTTCTTCTAGTTCTGTGAAGAATGTCATTGGTTTGATTGGAATAGCATTGAATCTGTAAATTGCTTTGGGCAGTGTGGCCATTTTAATAATACAAATTATTTCAATCCATGAGCATAGAATGATTTTCCATTTGTTTTTGTGATCTTTAATTTCTTTCAACAGTGTTTTGTAATTCTCATTCTAGAGGTCTTTCACCTCCTTTATTAGCTGCATTTCTAGATATTTTATTTTTGTTGGGGCTTTTGTGAATGTTATTTCATTCTTGATTTGGCTATCAGTTTGGTCGGTGTTTGTGTGTAAAAGTGCTACTGATTTCTGTACATTGATTTTGTATCCTGAAACTTTGCTGAAGTTGTTCATCAGAACTAGGAGATATTAGGCAGAGACTATGGGAGATATCTAGATATATAATCATATTGTCTGCAAAGAGTGATAGCTTGACTTCCACTCTTCCTATCTGGATGCTTTTTATTTATTTCTCTTGCCTGATTACTCTGGCTAGGACTTCCAATACGATGTTGAATAGAAGTAATGAGTGGGAAACTGTCTTTATCTGATTCTCAAAGGGAATGCTTCCAGCTTCTGTCTGATCAGTATATTGTTAGCTATAAGTCTGTCATAGAAGGCTCTTGTTATCTTGAGGTATGTTCCTTCAGTGCCTAGTTTTTAGCATTTTTAATGTGAAGGGATGTTGCATTTTATAAAAATCCTATTGTATATCTATTAAGATGACCACGTGGTTCTTGTTTTTGGTTATGCTTATGTAATGAATCACATTTATTGTTTTGTGTATGTTGAAAACAACCTTGAATCCCATGGATAAAGCTTCCTTGACTGGTTGATTAGCTTTTATATGTGCTGCTGGATTTGGTATGCTAGTATTTTGTCAAGTATTTTTGTGTCTACGCTTATCAAGAATATTGGCTGGAAGTTTTATTATTTTTGTTGTGCCTCTGCAAAGTTTTGGTGTCAGAAGGATGCTGGCCTTGTGAGTGATTGAGATGTCTCTCCTCCTCATTTTTTGAAATAGTTTTTGTAGGATTGATACCAGCTTTTCTTTATACATCTGGTAGAATTCATTGGTGAATCTTTCTCATCCTGGGCTTTTTCTTATTGGTAAGCTTTTTATTACTGATTAAATTTCAAAATTCATTTTTGGTCTGTTCAGGGATTCAATTTCTTCCTGGTTCAACCTTAGGAGTTTGCATGTTTCCAGTAATGTATTCACTTCCTTGAGATTTTCTAGTTTGTGCACATAGAGTTGTTCATGATAGTCTGACAGTTTTATGTATTTCTGGGGTATTGGTGGTAATGTCCCCTTTGTGATTTCTGATTGTGTTTATTTGGCTCTTCTCTCTTTTTTATTAGTCTAGCTATTGGTCTGTACTTTTTATTTATTCTTTCAAACAACCAACACTATGATTCATTGATTTATTGTATAGTTTTCCATCTCTCATTTTCATTCAGTTCAGCTCTAGTTTTGGTTATTTCTTGTCTTCTGCCAGCTTTGTGGTTGGTTTTTCTCTTCTTCTAGTTCCTCTAGGTATGATATTAGGTGCTTCATTTATGATCATTCTAACTTTATTATTTCAGGATTCAGTACTATAAACTTTCCTCTTAACACTGATTTAGCAGTGTCACAGAGATTCTGGCGTGTTGTATCATTGCTCTCATTAGTTTAAAAGACTTTCTTGATTTCTGCCTTACTTTCATTGTTTACCTGAAAGCTATTTGGGAGCAGTTTGATTAATTTGATCATATGGTTTTGAGAAATTGGTTAGTATTGATTTTTATTTTTATTGCATTTGATCCAGTAGTATGATTGGTATCACTTCAATTTTTTGAATTTGCTTAGAATTGTTCTATGTCCTCTTGTATGCTCAATTTTATATTATTTGTCATGTGCAGACAATAATAATGTATATTGTGTTGTTTTGGAGTGGAAATTCTGTAGATGTCTACTAGGTCCATTTCATAAAAGGTTGAATTCAGTTCCCAAATAGTTTTGTTAGTTTTCTGCCTCAATGATCTGCCTAATACTGTCAGTGGGATATTGAAGCCTCACACTATTATTGTGTGGTTATCTAAGTTTCTTCATAGTTTTCTAAGAACTTGTTTTATGAATCTGGGGACTCCTGTGTTGGGTGAATATATATTTATAATAGTTAGGTTTCCTTGTTGAATTAAA
>NW_016107642.1:631743-659992 GCF_001604975.1 Cebus imitator
TTAAGATGGTCATTTCATCTTTCAGCTCGTGTATCATTTTATTGTATTTCTCAGATTCCTTGGACTGGGTTTTGACATTCTCCTGAAACTTGATAATCTTCATTCCTATCTGTATCCCAAATTCTATGTCTATCATTTCAGCCATTTTAGCCTGGTTAAGAACCATTGCTTAGAAAATAGTATGGTTGTTTGGTGGTAAGAATATACTCTGGATTTTTTAGTTGTCACAATTCTTATACTTGTTTTCTCATCTGTGTGGTGAAGTTTCTTCAATCTTTGAAGTTGCTGTCTTTTATTTTTTTATATTTTTTATTGTTTGCTTTTATCTTCTTTGATGACCTTGGAGATCTAATTGTGGCATAAGTTGGGTTCAGTCAACTGGCTTTATTTCTGGAAGCTTTTAGGGAGACAAGGCTCAGTTCAGCACACCTGGGCTGCATGCTCTGTCTCTGGGGATGCTGGTACCAGGCACCTGGCTTTCTTATTTAACCTCTGAAGGTTAGGAACCTGCTGGTCTGGATGGTCTGAAGTGTTCCTGTTCCACTTGCTATAACACTTCAGTGAAGGACTCTGGCCAAATTGCTTCTTTGGGGATATAGCAATGGAATCTATGCTCATCTATGCATGATAGCAGCCATAGTAGAGTGACAGAGTGCATGCATGCTAACCAGAGAGGGACACTGGGGGGAGCAGGGTTGTTGGTGTCTGTGCTAGCACTCATGCTGTAGGTTGCAGCCATGGTGGCCAGGGCAGGATGCTGGTGGAGCTGCAGTTGCAGCACCCTTGTGTGTCTTTGAGCAGTGGCATAGGTGCAGTGGGATGCCCTTGTGTCAGTGGGGTGAGGTGGCAGGGTGTGCTTATGGTGGCAATGGTGGCACAGTGGGTTGTGCACTCACATGCCAGCAGGGGGGATGAGGTCTGCCTGCATTCATGCACTAACAAAGCAATGTGGAGGCCATGGGTAAGTGTGTGACACCAAAATGGTATGGGGAGGCTATTGTGCAAGAAAGCTGTGGGTGAGCTGGTGCATGTCAGCAGCGGCTAGTCTGCTGGTGCTCTCCCGTGATCAAGGGTACTCTGCTGGTGAAGGAGCTATGATGAGATCCCCTAGGAAGCACCCTGGTTGTGAGTCTGAGGTTGCACTGCCAGTGGGTGTGGCCAGGGTGGAGCTCCTGAATAGGTCATTTGACAGGAGTTGCTCAGTTTGGACTGGCCCCATCCCACAGGCAAGACTTCCTGCTCTGTCACAGTCAGTCGCCTTAATGTTAAAGTCTCCTAGAGGAGTATGGCAAGACTTAGGGGATTGATGTCCTTGACCAAGCTCCACTGTAGCCCTTTATGTACTAAACCCTTTGTGCTCCACATAGGCTGAAGCCTTTCTCCTGCTACCTCTCTAAGTAGTTCTCTGCCAGCTCCAGTGTCCATGAGGGTCGTGGAGTCTACTGCTGCCAGGATTCTGAAGATATGTAGTGAGAGAAGTCTACTCTGCCTGATCAACTCACCCCATCCTCAGGAGTCCCTAGGGGCCAGGAATGAGTCCTGATGTTTGGCTAACCTGTGTAGGGTTCCCAGATTCCTTCCCCTTCAGCCCAGCATCTTGCAACCTCCCTCCATTTACTCTCAATTTATTCCCTTCAAAGGTCTGCTTAGAGTGTGCCAGGCTTCTCAATGCCCTGGTCTCTCAGTGGGAGATGTTCCTCCTGGCTGTGTCTAGTAAGCCATCTGGAATTCTACATAACAAATATTTATTGTGTCTTTATTATATGTCAGGTACTGTTCCAGGAGCTAAAGATATAACAATGACTATAGTAAAGTGCTGGTGTTTATGGAGCTGACATTCAAATGAATAAGATAATAAAAATAATTATTAGGTTGGTACAAAAGTAATTGTGGGTTTTGCCATTAAATGTAATGGCAATGCCACTGAAGGTAATGGTTTTTGTTATTACTTTCGATGGAAAAACCACAATTACTTTTGCACCAATCTAATACTGTATAGGTTTATTATAATATAAGCTACAAAAAAGAGTAATGCAGAGTAAAACAATTTATAGTGGTCAAAAAAGCTTCTCTAAGAAGTTGTCAGATCTCTTAAGCAAAGCTCTAAGTAACAAGAGAGAAGGAGCCATGCAAATATCTGGAGAATAAATTTCTGGACAGAGAAAACTGCAAGTTACAAATCTTGAGATATGAGATAGGGTTCTACTTTGTGTACATAAAGGGCATCAAGGTCTGCATTGTTTGAGGTCAAAGAGTAAAAGGAAGAGTGGTAGTAGATGAGATCAGAGAAATAACCTGGGGCAAGATTATGCAGAACAATGTAGGTTAAGATAAGAATCTTGGAGAGTGACATAATCTGAATTACATTTGTACAGGAACAGTGGGGGCTGACAAGAGAATAGATTTTTGGATATGTTATATTTGATATGACTTTTAAACTTGCAGTTAGGGACTTGATAATATATGAAAGAACAAGCATCAGGAATTAAGATCTGAGATATTAGATAAGATATTATGCTTCTTATTCTGTTAAAAAATGTTCAGGAAGATGAATTTATTATAACATTGCCTGGCTCATGGTATGTGCTAATTAAAAGTTAATTTTCATCACCCCTTCCTTAATGTGATTACCACTAGGTGATATACTAGGTAATATGGTGGTAGAAATCTCTCTAATAAAATATCCCTTTCATTACTTATCTTCATCACTTATTTTTTGCATCTGTTTGACAGTAATTTATCTAAATTTGACTAATTAGATAAACAAGTCCATTGCATCATTTTTATGTGGAACATTGGCCCAGATTATCATTGAACTAAGTTCATAAATAACAGCAGTGATTTGTGTGAAGCAAAATCTCCCTCTCTTCTTTTCTTTTTCCTTCCTTCCTCAAGAAAAATCTATATCATTGCCTACATGTTCTGATTAAATTAGGTATTATTTCTCTGTGCAAGGCTATCCAGATATACCACTCACACAACGTCTTTCTATCATTCATAAAAATTATATTGGAAGAAATAACACACATAGCTGCTATCTGTTATTAAACTCTTGCTAGTGTTTCTACCTGGAACTAGGCATTCTTCATCAATTATGCAATTTTATCATCACTAAAAATAATTAGAGTGGGTATTACTTTCTCCATTTTATAATGACAAAACTGAGTTTTAGATAATTTAATTCACCAAAGTTATATATTTATATATAAATATATGTACCTATATACATACACATTTAAGAATTTTGAGTCTATAATTTTATAAACAGTTGTGCCCAAATGTTTTAAAAGGATGGACATAGTTAAGAAAAGATGTAGGTAGCAGTCTGGTTAAAAATTAAAATTTCTTATGACACAAATTTGGAAGGATCATTCCAAAGTTACATTAAAAGGATTAAAATTGATTTTAAAAAATAGAATTTTAGGCAAATAACAGTATTCCATTTCCTCAAGCTTGTACTACAGCAGGTGTCCCCAAATCCCAGGTCAAAGACCAGTACGAGCGCATGGCCAGTTAGGAACCAAGCTACATAGCAGGAGGTGAGCAGCAGGCAAATGAGCATTACTGCCTGAGCTTCACTTCCTGTCAGATCATTGGCAGCATTAGATTCTCAAAGGAGTATGACCCCTATTATGAACTGTGAAGGGGATAGATCTAGGTGGCCTGTTCCTTATGAGAATCTTGTGCCTGATGCTCTGAGGTGGAACAGTTTCATGCTGAAACCATTTCTTTCCAACCCAGTCTATGGAAAAACTGTCTTCCATTAAAGTGGCCCCTTGTGCAGTTGCAGACCACTGAATTACTGGGTAGTAATCTTGTAAATAAACCTGCAAGTTGTATAAAAAAGGGTTCCATCCCAAGTAAGTTTAGCAAATATTGTTTTAAAGAAAATTAAATGTCTTTATTTACTTCAACACTTCTATTTAATTTAGTGCTGTGAGTTCGTGTAAAATACCACTTTCTAGGAAGTGTACTGATGTCTACAACTAACTATGAAATGCTGGAAAACAATTGGATGGATTGATGAATGAATAAAAGAATTGAAATTTGAAGATATGTGATAAAACTAGTCAAATGGGAATGGCAGCATTTAGGTCATAAATATACATGTATGCACACTTTTTTTCAAATTTACTATATGTTTGAAAATATACATAATCAAATTCTAGACAAATGTTCTTAAAAAAAACATTTTTTCTCCCAATTTATAACAGTATTAGTAGATAATTTACAAAACATTTTTAAAAGACGGTGATGCTCAAAAGTAAAATAAACATCAATGGATCAGTAATAGCGCAGAAACACACATTGATAAGGAGGACCTAGATCTTTAAACTCAGTATCTGGACCCAAGGATCTCAGAAGCTATAAGCAGAAATAGGTGGCACAGAAAAAAACTGATATGAATTAATAAAGACTGAATCTTCTTTATGACTATTAGGGACTGAGGCTGAGTAACAAGAGCATGGATTTCTCAGATAACTAAAAGTAGAACTACTATTTGACCCAGCCATCTCACTACTGAGTATCTACCCCCAAAAGCCACAATTCATTATTTTAAAAAAGACATCCACACTTGTGCCTTTATCCCGGCACTGTTTGCATTACCATAGTCATGGAATCAACCTAAATGTTAATCATGGTTCATTGGATAAATAATCTGGTCCATATGTAGCATGGAATTCTACGAAGCCATAAACAATAACGAAATCATGTTCTTTGCAGCTATAGGAAGGGAGCTGAAGGCTATTATACTAAGTAAAATAACACAGAAACAGAAAATCAAATACCATACATTCTCAGTTATAAATGGCAGCTAAACAATGGGTACATGTGGACACAAATATGGAAATAATAGACACTAGGGACTCCAAGAAATAGAAGATAGGGAGAAGGGCAAGGATTGAAAATTTACCTAGTAGGTATTATGTTCAATATTTGGATGATGGCTTGAATAGAATCCTAAACACCAGCAATATGCAATATTTCCATGTAAAAAACCTGCACATGTAATCCACTAAATCTAAAATTTTTCTAAAAATAAAAATAAGACCAACTAACAAATGGGAGAATTAACTTACAAGTAGTTTCACAAAATAGAACCTCCATAAATAATACTTAAATAACATGTTTAATTGGGAATAAAAGAGATTTTCATAAATCTTACAAAACATGTCTACCCAAATTCTGCATCCAACAATATATCTAAGTTCTATTGTCATATTTATGGGACAAGGATAAAAACACATGATTTGAGGTTTAAAAGTAAAATTATGAAGACAAATTGAACAGAATATTTAAAGGAAACCTGGGTAGAAATTCTAGACAAATTAGACTTTATATAGTACTAAGTGTATACCCCATGATTAATCATTTGCATTACTTCCATTTACAGATTAGGTGGTACTATTTGTTGTTGGTTTTTTTTTTTTTTTCATTTTGTTCCTCCAACTATTTACATGATACATTTATTGTGTAATTTAAAGTATACCACAGCAACTACAACACTGGGCAACCAGTACAGATTGCAAATACGAATGCTAACCTCAGCTTCCAGGCACAGATTATAGCAGTTACATGGCCCCCAGGAACCAGCACAGCCTCCAACAGCCAACGGGACCACCAATATCCAGCATAAGCCAAAGTAGCTGTTGCGGTTCTCAGCAGAAGGCATGGATCTCAGCAGACAATGCAAATCTTGGCAGAGAATGCACTTCTCAAATCCTACCCCAGCTCTGTGGGACTGACAGAAGGCAAACAATTCTGAAATTTCTCCTTCAAGAAGAGGAAAGAGAAGTGGAACTTACAATGTCCATCACCCAATGCACTTCTCGGGTTAAAATGAAAAAGCAGCTCTTAGTATTCAACACAGCTCAATGGGATTGGAAGAAGGTTCACAATATCAAATTTTTTCTTCAGGAGAAAGAAAAGGAAGTAAAGATAGTAGTCAACATACAAATATCAGTGTACTACCCTAAGGAAAACTAATGAGTGATCCTAAGTATTGGCAAAACTCGACGGAATTGGGAGAAGGCATAAAGTTCTGAAACTTGTCCTAAAAAGGAATGGAAAGAAGTGGAATGTGCACATTTATTAAAAAGCTTTGAGAGACACAGTCAGAATCTCCAGCTGAGTTAATTGGCAAAGTTCTTTGCATGCTGAAGCCAGTCCCGAAGGAATAGAAGAGGTGACTGTTTCTTCAAATATTCAGACACTCAAAGCAAATGAGCACAGAGAATCAAGAAAATATTACACTACCAAAAAAAAATCTCCAGGAACTGATCCTAAAGAAATGGAGTTCTATGAATTTTCTAACAAATAATTTAAAACAATATACTTAAAGAAACTCAGCGGATTACAAGAAAACACAGATAGGCAACTAAAAAAAATCAGGAAAACGGAAACAAATAAGAATATCAACAAAGAGGCTGGTACAGTGGCTCACGCCTGTAATCGCAGCATTTTTGGAGGTTGAGGCAGGTGGATCACTTGAGGCCAGGAGTTTGATACCAGCCTGGCCAACATGGTAAAACCACATCTCTAGAAAAGCATACAAAAAAATTAGCTGGTGTCGTAGCAGGCACCTGTAGCCCCAGCTACTAGGGAGACTGAGGTGGGAGGAACACCTGAGCCCATGAGGTAGAGGCTGTGGTGAGCCGAGATCATGCCACAGCAGTCCAACCTGGGTGACAGAGTGAGACGCTATGTCAAAAAAGAAAAGAAAAGAAAAGAAAAAAACCTACATTTAAAAATATGAAAGACAATAAAGTAAGTGAACTTTACAATTTAAGGGACTAGACAAAAAGAACAAACCAAGCTCAAAGTTAACAGGAGGAAGGTAATAACAGAGATAAAAGCACAAATAAATGAAATAGAGGCTAAAAATTTAGATAATACTGACAAACTTTTAGCTAACATAATAAAAAGAGAAAAGGTTCAAATACAATTAGAAACAGAAAACATAACAACTGATGCCACAGAGATAAAAGACAAGTCATACAAGACTACTGTAAACAATTGTGAATCAACAAATTAGATGAACTACAAGAAATGAAAAAAATTTCTGGAAGCACATGAACTACCAAGACTGAATGATGAAAAACTAGAAAAACTGAAAAAATAAACAATGAGTAAGAATACTGAATAACTAATTTAAAAAAAATCCCAGCAAAGAAAATCTCAGGAGCAGACACTTTCACTGGTGAATCTAACCAATTATTTAAACAAAAAATAATGCTAATCATTCACATACTCTTCCAAAAAATTAAAAAGAAGCGAATACTTCCAAACTCATTGTATGAGGCCAGCATTTCCCTGATACAAAAGAGAAACAAAGACAAAACACAAAAAGAATATTACAGGCTGATATTTCTTTTTTTTTTTTATCGTACTTTAGGTTCTGGGGTACACATGCAGATCATGCAGGATTGTTGCATAGTTACACGCATGGCAATGTGGTTTGCTGCCTCCATCACCCTGTCACCTACATCTGGCATTTCTCCCCATGGTATCCCTCCCTGACTTCCCCACCGCCCCCCGCTGTCTCTCCCTTGCCCCCACCAACAGACCCCAGTGTGTGATGCTCCCCTCCCTGTGTCCATGTGTTCTCATTGTTCAACACCCACCTATGAGTGAGAACATGAGGTGTTTGATTTTCTGTTCTTGTTTCAGTTTGTTGAGAATTATGGTTTGCAGATTCATCCATGTCCCTACAAAGGACACAAACTCATCATTTTTTATGGCTGCATAGTATTCCATGGTGTATATGTGCCACATTTTTCCTTGTCAAGTCTATCATAAATGGGCATTTGGGTTGGTTCCAGGTCTTTGCTATTGTAAACAGTGCTGCTGTGAACATACGTGTGCATGTGTCTTTATAATAGAATGATTTGTAATCCTTTGGGTATACACCCAGTAATGGGATTGCTGAGTTAAATGGAATTTCTAGGTCCTTGAGGAAGTGCCACACTGTCTTCCACAATGACTGAACTAGTTTACAATCCCACCAACAGTGTAAAAGTCTCCCTATTTCTCCACATCCTCTCCAGCATCTGTTGTCTCCAGATTATTTAATGATCGCCATTCTAACTGTGGCGTGAGGTGGTATCTCAATGTGGCATTGATTTGCATTTCTCTAATAATCAGTGATGATGAGCATTTTTTCAGATGTTTGTTGGCCTCATATATGTCTTCTTTAGAAAAGTGTCTGTTCATATCCTTTGCCCACTTTTGGATGTGTTTGTTTGTTTTTTTCTTATAAATTTGTTTAAGTTCTTTGTAGATTCTGGATTTTAGCCCTTTGTCAGATGGGTAGATTGCAAAAATTTTTTCACTTTCTGTTGGTTGCCAGTTCACTCTAATGATCATTTATTTTGCTGTACAGAAGCTCTGGAGTTTAATTAGTTACCATTTGTCTATTTTGGCTTTTGTTGCCAAAGCTTTTGGTGTTTTAGTCATGAAGTCCTTGCCTATGCCTATGTCCTGAATGGTTTTGCCTAGGTTTTCTTCTAGGGTTTTTATGGTGTTCGGTCTTATGCTTAAGTCTTTAATCTATCTGGAGTTGATTTTAGTGTAAGCTGTCAGGAAGTGGTCCAGTTTCTGCTTTCTGCACATGGCTAGCCAGCTTTCTGAACGCCATTTATTAAACAGGGAATCATTTCCCCCATTGCTTGTTTTTGTCAGGTTTGTCAAAGATTGGATGGTTGTAGATGTGTTGCATTGCCTCTGAGGCCTCTGTTCTGTTCTATTGGTCTATATCTCTGTTTTCGTACAAGTACCATGCTATTTTGATTCCTGTAGCCTTGTAATATAGTTTGAAATCAGGTAGCATGTTGCCTCCAGCTTTGTTCTTTTTGCTTAGGATTGTCTTGGCTATGCGGGCTCTTTTTGTGCCATATAAAGTTTAAGGTGGTTTTTTCCATTTCTGTGAAGAAGGTCATTGGTAGCTTGCTGGGGATAGCATTGAATCTATAAATTACTTTGGGCAGTATGGCCATTTTCACGATTCTTCCTAACCATGAGCATTGAATGTTTCTCCATCTGTTTGTGTCCTCTCTTTATTTCTTTGAGTAGTGGTTTGTAGTTCTCCTTGAAGAGGTCCTTTATATCCTTTGTTAGTTGTATTCCTAGGTATTTTATTCTCTTTGTAGCAATTGTGAATGGGAGTTTGCTCATGATTTGGTTCTCTGTTATTCTGTCATTGGTGTATAGAAATGTTTGTGATTTCTGCACATTGATTTTGTATCCTGAGACTGCCGAAGTTGCTTATCAGTTTCCGAAGATTTGGGGCTGAGATGATAGGGTCTTTTAAATATACAATCATGTCATCTGCAAATAGAGACAATTTGACTTCCTCTTTTCCTAATTGAATACCCTTTTTTTTTTCTTGCCTAATTGCTCTGGCTAGAACTTCCAATACTATATTGAATATGAGTGGTGAGAGAGGACATCCTTGTCTAGTGCTGAATTTCAAAGGGAATGCTTCCAGTGTTTGCCCATTGAGTATAATATTGGCTGTAGGTTTGTCGTAAATAGCTTTTATTGTTTTGAAATATGTTCCTTCGATACCTAGTTCATTGAGAGTTTTTAGCATAAAGTGCTGTTGAATTTTGTCGAAGGCCTTCTCTGCATCTATTGAGATAATCATGTGGTTTCTGTCTTTGGTTCTGTTTATTTGTCACATACATTTATAAACTTGCATATGTTGAACATACGTTGAACTAGCCTTGCATCCCTGGAATAAAGCCTACTTGATTGTGATGGATAAGCTTTTTGATATGCTGTTGCAATCAGTTTGCCAGTATTTTATTGTAGATATTTGCATCTATGTTCATTATGGATATTGGTCTGACGCTTTCTTTTTTGTTGAGTCTTTGCTGGGTTTTGCTGTCGGGATGATATTGGTCTCACAAAATGCTTTGGGAGGGATTCCCTCTTTCTGTATTGTTCAGAATAGTTTCAGAAGGAATGGTACCAGTTCTTCTTTGTATGTCTGGTAGAATTCAGCTGTGAACCCATGTGGATCTGGACTTTTTTTGGTTGATAGGCTATTAATTACTGCCTCAACTTCAGCCCTTGTGATTGGTCTATTCAGGGTTTCAACTTCTTCCTGGTTTAGGCTTGGGAGGGTGTAGGTGTCCAGGAATTTATCCATTTCTTCCAAGTTTACTGGTTTATGTTCATAGAGTTGTTTGTATTGATCTCTGATGGTAGTTTGTATTTATGTGGAATCAGTGGTGATATCCTCTTTATCACTTTTTATTGCATCTGTTTGATTCTTCTCCCTTTGTTTTTTATTAATCTGGCTAGTGGTCTACTTTGTTGATCTTTTCAAAAAGCCAGTTCCTGGATTTATTGATTTTTTGAAGGGTTTTTTTGTGTCCCTATCTCCTTCAGTTCTGCTCCGATCTTAGTTATTTCTTGTCTTCTGCTAGTTTTTGAGTTTTTTTTGATCTTGCTCCTCTAGCTCTTTCAATTTTGATGAGAGGGTGTCAATTTTAGATCTTTCCTTGCTTCTCATGTGGGCATTTATTGCTATAAATTTCCCTTTAGACACTGCTTTAAATGTATCCCAGGGATTCTGGTACATTGTGTCTTCATTCACGTTGGTTTCAAAGAACATCTTTATTTCTGCCTTCATTTCATTGTTATCCAGTCAACATTCAGGAGCCAGTTGTTCAGTTTCCATGAAGCTCTGAGTTTCTGAGTTAGTTTCTTATTTCTGAGTTCTAATTTGCTTGCCCTGTGGTCTGAGAAACTCTTTGTTATGATTTCCGTTCTTTTGCTTTTGCTGAGGAGTAATTTACTTCCAATTATGTGATCAATTTTAGAGTAGGTGCAATGCGGTGCTGAGAAGAATGTATATTCTGTGCATTTGGGTGGAGATTTCTGTAGATGTCTATTAGATCCACCTGGTCCAGATCTGAGTGAAAGTCCTGGATATCCTTGTTAATTTTCTGTCTCGTTGATCTGTCCAATATTGACAGTAAAGTGTTAAAGTCTCCCACTATTATTGTGTGGGAGTCTAAGTCTCTTTGTAGGTCATTAAGAATTTGCTTTATGTACTTGGGTGCTCCTGTATTGGGTGTGTATATATTTAGGATCATTAGCTCTTCTTGATGCACTGATCCTTTTAAGATTATGTAATGCCCTTCTTTATCTCTTTTGATCTTTGTTGGTTTAAAGTCCATTTTATCCGAGACTAGGATTGTAACTCCTGCTTTTTTTTTGCTCTCCATTTGCTTGATACATCTTCCTCAATCCCTTTATTTTGAGCCTATGTGTGTCCTTGCACATGAGATGGGTTTCCTGAATACAGCACACCAATGGGTCTTGACTTTTTACCCAATTTGCCAGTCTGTGTCTTTTGATTGGCACAGTTAGCCCATTTACATTTAAGGTTAATATTGTTATGTGTGAATTTGATCCTGCCATTTTGATGCTAGCTGGATGTTTTGCACATTCGTTGATGCATTTTTTTCATTGTGTCGATGGTCTTTACCATTTGGTATGTTTTTGGAGTGGCTGGTACTGGTTTTTCCTTTCCTTGTTTAGTGCTTCTTTCAGGAGCTCTTGTAAGGCAGGACAGGCCAATATTTCTGATGATCATACATGCAAAAATCCTTACTAGGAAACTGAATTCAGTGGTATATTAAAAAGATCATACACCATAACCAAGTAGAATTTATCACTTGGATTCAAAATTAGTCCAATATATGCAAATCAATAAATGTGATACATCATATTAACATATTTAAAAATAAAAACCACATGATCATCTCAATATTTGCATAAAAAACATTTGGCCAAATTCAACAATGTTTCATGATAAAAGTGCTCAAGAAACTAAGTATAAAAGAAATGTACCTGAACATAATAAAGACCATATACAACAAGTCCACACCTAATATTATATTCAATGGTTAAACAACGAAAGCTTTTCCTCTAAGATCAGGAACAAGACAATAAATGCAGCTCTTGTCACTTGTATCTAAAATAGTATCAGAAGTCATCACCAGAGCAATTAGGCAAGGAAAAGAGAAAACGAAATTGGAAAGGAAGAATTAAAATTATCTCTGTATGCAGATAGTGTGATTTTATAAATAGCATATCCTAAAGACACCACAAAAACACACCAATAATTAGAACTAAAAAATGAAGTCAGTAAAGTTGTAGGGTACAAAATAAATATACAAAAAGTTATCCTTCTATATACTAATAATGAACTATCTTCAAAGGAGATTGAGAAAACAGATTCAATGGCAATAGTATAAAATATAAAAATTAAACACCTAAGAATAAACTTAACCAAGAAGGTAAAAGTCTTGTACACCAAAAACTAAAATACATTGATGAAAGAAATTAAAGATAGAAATAAATGGAAAGACATCCCTGTTTCAAGAGTTGGAAGAATTAATACTTTTAAAATGTTTATACTACCCAAAACAATCTATAGAGTCAATGTTATCCTTATCAAACCTCCAATGGCATTTCTTATAGAAATAGAAAAATCATATAAATAAGATAAAATTTATATGGAACAACAAAACATGTAGAATAGCCAAAGTGATCTTGAGAAAGTAGAACAAAACTGAGGCATTAATTTTCCTGATTTCAAATATATTACATATTACAGTAATTAAAACAGTATGATACTGGCATAAAGACACACATATAGATCAATGAAACATATTAAGGAGACCAGAAATAAACCTTTGCATATACAATAAACTAATCTTTCACAAGGGTATGAAGAATACATAATGAGAAAGGATAATCTCTTCAATAAATGGTGTTGGGAAGACTGGATAGTCACACACAAAAGAATAAAATGGACCTTCTAAATATACAGTCATGTAATCTGCAAATAGAAATTTGACTTCCTCTTTTCCTTATTGATTACACTTTATTTCTTTTTCTTGCCTTATTACTCTGGCTAGAACTTCCAATACTGTATTGAATAGGAGTGGTGAGAGAGGGCCTCCTTTCCTAGAGAAAGTTTTCAAAGGGAATGCCTCCGGTTTTTGTCTATTCAGTATGATACTGGCTGTGGGTTTGTCATAAATAGCTTTTATTATTTTGAGATATGTTCCATCAATACCTAGTTTATTGAGGGTTTTTAGCATAAAGGGTGGTTGAATTTTGTTGAGGCCTTCTCTGCACCTATCGAGAAAATCATGTGGTTTTTGTCTTTGGTTCTGTTTATGTGATGGATTACATTTATAGATTTGTGGATGTTGAACCAGCCTTGCATCCCCGGGATGAAGCCTACTTGATCGTGATGGATAAGCTTTTTGATGTGCTGTTGCATTTGGTTTGACAGTATTTTATTGAAGATTTTTGAATCGATGTTTATTATGGATATTGGCCTGAATTTTTCTTTTTTAGTTGTGTCTCTGCCAGGTTTTGGTATCAGGGTGATGTTGGTCTCATAAAATCATTTGGGAAGGATTCCCTCTTTTTGGATTATTTGGAATAGTTTCAGGAGGAATGGTACTAGCTCCCTCTTTGTAAGTCTGATAGAATTTGGCTGTGAATCCGTCTCAACTAAGACTTATTTTGGTTGGTAGGCTATTAATTGCTGCCTCAATTTCAGAACTTGTTATTGGTCTATTCAGAATTTCAACTTCTTCCTGGTTTAGTCTCAGGAGGGTGCAAGTGTCCAGGAATTCATACATTTCTTCCAGATTGACTGATTTATGTGCATAGAGTTGTTTGTAGTAATCTCTGATGGTAGTTTGTATTTCTGTAGAATTGATGGTTTATTGCACAGAACTTGTTGAAATGATATATAATTTCAATTATATAAGATGAATAAATTTTAGAGCTCTACTGTATAACACAATGCCTATATTTAACTAACAATACAATATTTTTTATGATAGTTGATGACAGACATTTAGCAATACCTCATCCACTTAGAAGGACCAAAGTAGTATGTAGACAATCATATTTTTAATACATTAATCAAAAAGAAACATGGGAAATCAACAGAAAAGCAACAGGAAACACTAAAATCTAGGAAGGAAAATGAAAATGTGCAACTTATGTGGTTGGGACTAACTAGGAACCAAAAATGAGTCCTCAATACAGGAGCCAGTGAGTGATAAGGTTTAGCTCTGTGTCCACCCAAATCTCATGTTGAATTATACTCCCCACATGTCAATGGAGGGGCCTGGTGGGAGGTGGTTGGATCATGTGGGTTTTATTCCAGGGATTCAAGGATGGTTTAACATATGCAAATCAACAAATGTGATTCACCACATAAACAAAATTAAGGACAAAACCCATATAATCATCTCAATAAACAAACAATAATTATTTGATAAAATTCAGCATCCCTCATTAAAAAAAACCCTCCTCAAACTCAGCATAGAAGAAACACATGTCAAAATAATAAAGGCCATATATGACAAACCCACACCAAACAGTACACTGGATAGGTAAAAGGTGAAAGTCTTTTCTCTATGTTCTTGCCTGCCAAGGTCCACCCTGAGCACTGGCTGCTGTCAGTGGGGGATAGGACCCGTGCTGGGATAGAAGCCCAAGCCCCAAGGCCTGTACTGGGCCTCAGGTACCAGCAAATGGCTCTGGAACTGAAACAAGAGAAGGATGTCCATTTTTACCACTCCTACTCAGGATACTACTGAAAGTCCTAGCCAGAGCAGTCAGGCAAGAGAAAAAAATAAAAGGCATTGAAACTGGAAAAGAGATGTCAAATTATTGACATTTGCTGATGACATAATTTTATACCTGTTAAAACCTAAAAACTCCATCAAAAAATTCTTACATTTGATAAACGAATTTAGTAATGTTTCAGGATATAAAATCAACATATAAAAATTAGTAGCATTTCTATATATCAATAATAATTTTTCTGGAACCAAATCGAGAAGGCAATTGCATTTAAAATAACTACAACAAAATTACCTAACAATAAATTTCACCAAAGAGGTGAATAATATCTACAAGGAAAACTACAAAACACTGATAAAGAAAATTGAAGATGACAGAAACAAATGAAACAAATCACATGCTCATGAATCAGAAAAACTGATTATGACCATTTGTTAATATGACCAAACTACCCAAAGCAATCAACATATTCAATGAATCTCTTTCAAAATACCAACATCATTTTCCACAGCACTAGAAACAAAGTCAGTCCTAATATACACATAGAACCAAAAAAGAACCTGAATAAACATAACAATATTAAGCAAAAGAGCAAAACCAAAGCATCACATTACCTGACTTCAAGTTACATTACAAGGATATAGTAGACAAAGTGGCATGGTTCTTATATCAAAAAAGACATATAGAAAATTAAAACAGAATAGAGAACCCAGAAGTGAAGCCACTTATTAACAGCCAACTGATTTTTGACAAAGTTATCAAGAACATTTATTGGGGAAAGGACATCCTTTTCAACAAATTGTGCTGGGAAAATTGGATTGCCATATGCAGAAAAATGAAACTAGACTCCCATCTCTCACCATATACAAAAATCAACCAATATAGATTAGAAACTTATACATAAGACCTGAGACTATAAAAATCTTGCAAGAAAACCTAGGCAATACGCTTCTAGATATTGGTCTAGGAAAATAGTTTGTTGCTGAGACCTCAAGAGTACAAACAAAATAACCCCCAAATGGACAAATAAGACTTAATTAAACTGAAAACTTTCTACAAGAAAAAAAAAATCACCAAAGTGAACAGACAACCTGCAGAATTGAAAAATATATTGACAAATTATTCATCTAACCAGATACAAACATTCAGAATATGCAAATAACTCAACAAAAAAGCAATAATCCCATTAAAATTTGGCAAAGGACATGAATAGGTATTTTTTAAAATAAGACATACATATGACAAATAAGTATGTGGAAAAAATGCTTACCATCACTAATCGTGTGGGAAATGCAAATGAAACCTATAAAGAGATATAATCCCATCCTGCTCTGATGGTTGCTATTAAAAAATCAGAAAAGATGTTTGTGAAGATGTAGAGAAGAGGGTAAGCTTTTATACCGTTAGTGGGAATGTATATTAGTACAACCTTTATGGTAAACAGTATGGAGATTTCTCAAAGAACTAAAAACAGAACTACCATTTGATCCAGAAATCTCATTACTGCCTATCTACTCATGGGAAATCATTACATCAAAAAGATACTGCACTTATATGTTTATTGCAGCACTATTTTCAATAGCAAAATATAAAATCGACCTAAGTGTCTGATATAATTGGACTCTGTGTCCCCAGTCATTCACGTTGAATTGTAATTCCCAATATTGGTGATATGGACAGTGAAGTCCCAGCTGAGGTGACCTAAAGTGGAGATGAGAAACTTATTGGGAACTGGTTACTTTGCTAAGTTTAACAAAGAGACTGGTGTCATTGTGGCCCTGCTCTAGGGATCTGTGGAACTTTGAACTTGAGAGAGCTAATTTAGGATATCTGGCAGAAGAAATTTCTAAGGAGCAAAGGATTCAAAGTGTTGCCTAGCTGCTTCTAACAGTGTACACTCATATGCATTTGCAATCAAATGGTCTGAAATTGGAGCTCATATTTAAAAGGGAAGCAGAGCATAAAAGTTTGGAAAATTTGCAGCCTGACAATGTGGTAGAAAAGAAAATACCATTTTCTGGGGAGAAATTCAAGGCTGCAGAAATTTGCCTAAGTAAGGTGGAACCAAACGTTAATAGCCAAGAGAATTGGGGAAAATCCCCCCAGATCATTTCATAGACTTTCACGACAGCCCCTCCCATCATGTTTCTGAAGGCCTAAGAGGGAAAAATGGTTTAGTGGGCCAGACTCACGGCCCTGCTGCCCTATGCATTCCAGCCAATCCCACTCCAGCCATAGCTAAAAGGGGCCAAGATACAGTTTGGCTATTACTTAAGAGGGTGCAAGCCCCAAAACTTGGTGAGTTCCATGTGGTGTTTGTCCTGGTGGTGTGCAGAAGGTAAGAGTTGAGGATGGGAACCTCTGCCTAGATTTAAGAGGATGTATGGAAACTGCTGGATGTCCACGTAGAACTGTGCTGCAGGGGCAAAACCCTCATGAAGAACTTCTACTAGTGCAATGCAGAGGAGAAATGTGGAGTTGGAGCCCCCACACAGAGTCTCCAGTGGGCATTGGCTAGTGGGTCTGTGAGAAGAAGGCCACACTCCTCCAGACCACAAAATGGTAGGTCCACTGACAGCTTTCACTGTGCACCTGGAAAAGCCACAGACACTCAACTTCTGCAAACTGTGAAAGCACTCAAGTCTGCTATACTCTGCAGAGCCACAGGGGTGCAGATGCCCAAGGCCTTGGCAGTCAACCCCTTGCATTAGTGTGGCCTGGATATGAAACATGGAGTCAAAGGGTATTATTTTGGAGTTTTAAGATGTAATGCCTTCCCTACTGGGTTTAGGACTTGTTTGGTGCCTGTAGCCCCTTGTTTTGGCCAATTTCTCCATTTTATAATGAAAGTATTTACCCAATATCTGTATTGCCATTGTATCTTGGAAGTAACTAAGTTGTTTTTTATTTTATAGGCTCATAGGCAGAAGGGACTTACTTTGTCTCAGATAAGATTTTGGACTTGGAATTTTCAGTTAATGCTGGAATGAGTTAAGACTTTAGGGATTGTTGGGAAGGCATGATTGTGTTTTTAAATGTGAGAGGACATAAGATTTGGGAGGGGCCAGAGGTGGAACAACATGTTTTGGCTCAGTGTTCCCACCCAAATCTGTTTAATTGCAATTTCCAATGTGGGGAGAAAAACCTGGAGGGAGGTGATTGGATCATGGGGATGTGTTTCCTTTTTGCTGTTTTCATGATAATGAGTGAGTTCTTGCAAGATCTGGTTGTTTAAAAGTGTGTAGCACTTCCCTGTTTTCTTTCTCACTCTCCTGCCACCATGTGAACATGTTTTTGTCTCTCCTTTGCCTTTCTGCTGTGATTGTAAGTTTCCTGAGGCCACCCATCCATTCTTCCTCTACAGCCTGAGGAACCATGAGTCAATTAAATCTTTTTTATCCATAAATTATCCAGTCTCAGGTATGTTTTATAGCAATATGAGAACCTACTAATACAGTGTGTATCAACAGATGATTGGTTAAAAAATCGGTGTATATATACAATAAAATATTATTCAAGCATAAAGAATGAAATCATATCTTTTATAACAAAATGGATGAAATTGGGGGTTACTATCTTAAGTAAAACTGTTCAGACACAGAAGGACAAATCTCACATATTCTTGCTCAAAAGTGGGAGCTAAAATATGTGTACATATGGACATAGAGAGTGTAATTATAGACAACAGAGACTCAGAAACATGAGAGAATAGATGACGAGAAATTACTTAATGGGTGCAACATATGTTACTTGAGTGATAGATATCCTAAATCAACGAGTTTGCCACTACGCAAATTATGCATGCAACAAAACTGTACTTTTGCCTTGTAAATTTATACTCATTAAAAAAATAAAAACAACCAATATGTTGTTTGATACTTAAAAATTTCTAAATATGGTGGATTTCATATTAAGTGTTCTTTACCATAACAGCAACAACTGTAACAAAGCAAAGGGAAAAAATAGAAACTCTTAGAAATGATGGATATACTCATTTCTTTTATTGTGGTAATGGTATCACAGGTGTATATATATGTGCAACCTCATCAATTTGTATACAGTAAAAACATGGAGGGGTTTTTTGTATTTCAAGTATACCTCAATAAAGCTTTAGAAAAATAAAGTATACCACAGCTGCTTGGAGGCTAAATAATCTTTTCAATTTCAAGATAAAATTATATGGATTACCTTAAAAACTCAAATATATGTCTTATAACATTTAATTTTTAGCTTGTCATCTTATATAATATACCAACATAAGAGCTGTCATAAATGTATGGGGTAAACTAGGGTTTCAGATGCCATGAATGTTTCTTTCAAAATGGAACTTGAATATGTTACATGCAGTTTGATTACCCTAATCCCTACTACCTCCTTTTTGCATTGTACCAACTACTAATAATCATTATTTATTTAAAATGACATCATATATACCTGACCTTCTTAATACTTATGGTCATTAATAATTGGCCCAAAAGATGGTAAAATGGAGTGTGGAGTGTCCATCATGATTGACCCAAACACCAGAGACTAGTGATAGCTAAAGACAACGCAACTGAAAAAACATAAAAGTGGAAGCAGTTAGGCTTAGTTTTAAATATAGTTCTGCCATTGATCAGCTCTACCAGGGCCACCATGTTGTGCAACCTTGCTTAGAAAGTATACAGATTGTGTATGACTGTTATCAGGTTACTTGTATCCTTTGTCTTAGTCCATTTCTGCTGTTATAGCAAAACACTAGGTAATTTATAGACAACAGAAATTTATTTCTCACAGTTCTGGAGGTTGAGAAGTCCAAGATCAAGGAGCCAGCAAATTCAGTGTCTGGTGAGAAATTGCTTCTCATAGATGGCAGCTTTGCTGTGTTCGCACATGGTAGAAAAGTAGCAAGAGTACACTCTTTAACCCCATTTGTAAGGGCACTAATTGCATTCATGAAGGCAGAGCTCTAATGACTTCATCACTTCCAATAGGCCCCAGGGCTTAATACCAACACAATGGGGATTAGTTTGAATATCTATTTTGGAAAGACCCATTCAGGCCATAGCACCCTGTAATCCTCTATTTCTTCTGCATGAAACATTGGAACTATAATAGTAACCTTCAGAGTTTGTTTTTTTTTTTTTTTAAGATTTAAAAATGACATATCAACTGCCTACTATATAATATGTGCTAAACAAAGACAGTTATCTCTGATTTCTTCTGTATTCCTAGGTATATTATTATTTTTGTGACCATTGTGAAGGGAATTCTGTTTGTTATTTGGATCTCAGCTTGGATGTTGTTGCTGTATTGAAATGCAACTGATTTTTTTTCACACTGATTTTTATACTGAAACTTTGCTGAAGCTGTTTATCCAATCGAGGAGCTTTTGGTGATAGACTATTTAGGTAGTTATATATAAAACTGGGGTTTTCTAGTTATATAAGCATGTCATCTGCAAACAGAGACAGTTTCATTTCCTGGTTTCCTATTTGAATGTGCTTTTTTTCTCTCTCTCTTTTTTACCTGATTGCTCTGGCTAGGACTTCCAGTACTATATTGAACAGGAGTGATGAGAGTGGACTTTCTTGTATTTGTCCATTTCTTCTAAGGAATGCGTCTAGCTTTTGACTGTTCCATATGATGTTGGCTGTGCGATTTTCATAGATGGCACTTAATATGTTAAGGTATGTTCCTTTAGTGTCTAGTTGGTTGAGCATGTTTAACATAAGGGGATATTAGATTTTATTGAATGCTTTTCCTGAAAATTTGGTTTTTGTCTTTAGTTCTGTTTATGTGATGAATTCTATTTATTAGTTTGCATATGTTGAACCAATCATGCATCTAAGCGATAAAGTGCACTTGACTGTGGTAGGTTATCTTTCTGATATGCTACCGAATTTGGTTTGCTAGTATTTTGTTGAGGAATTTTGCATTTATGTTTATCAAGGCTATTGGCCTGAAGTCTTTTTTTGTTGTGTCTCTGCCAGGTTTTGGTATCAGAATAATGCTGGTTTCATAGAATGAGTTATGGAGGAGTCCTTTCTGTTCAATTTTTTTGAATAGATTTAGTAAAAATTGTACCAGATCTTCTTTATATATCTGGTAGAATTTAGCTGTGAATCCATTGGTCCTAGGCTCTTTCTGGTCGGTAGGTTTTTTTTACTACTGATTCAACTATATAATTTATCCTTTCTTCAGGATTTCAATCTCTTCCTGGTTCAATTTTAGGAGGCTGTGTGTCTCCAATAATTTATCTATTTCTTCTAGGTTTTCTAGGTTGTGTCCATAGAGACTTTTATAATAGTTACTGAAAGTTTTCTTGTATTTCTGTGGCATCAGTGGTTATGTTCTTTTGACATTCCTAATTGTGTTTCATCTTCTCTCTTTTGGGGCGGTGTCAATAAATCTTATTTATTCATTGATAAAACAAACTCTGGAATTCTTTGATCTTCTGTAATTTTTTTTTGCACCTCAATTGCATTCAGTTCAGCTCTGATTTTAGTTATTTCTTGTCATCTACTAGCTATGAAAATGGTTTGCTCTTGTTTTTCCTAGTTCTTCTAGTTGTGATGTTAGGTTCTTCATTTGTGATTGTTCTAAATTTTTAATGTAAAAATATAGCACCATCTTTTCTCTTAACACTGCTTTAGCTGTGTCTATGAGATTCTGGTATGTTGCATTGTTGTTTTCATTAGTTTCAAAGAATTTCTTGATTCAACTTAATTTCATTGTTTAACTAAAAGTCATTCAGGAGCAGATTGTTTAATTTCCATGTAATTGAATTGTTTTGAGTCATCTTTTTAGTATACATTTCTAGTTTTACTGTGCTATCATTCAAGATTGTGGTTTTCATGATTTTTTAAAATTTGCTAAGAATTGTTTTATGGCCAATTGTGTGGCTGTTCTTAGAGTGTGCACCATGTGCTGATGAGAATGTACTTTCTGTTGCTTTGGGATGGAAAAGTCTACAGTTGTACATCTGGTTAAGTTTTGGGTTCAAGTCCCAGATATCATTGTTAGTTTTCTGCCTTGATGATTTGTCTAATACGGTGGGGTGTTGATGTCCCACACTATTATTGGGTGGTTATCTGAGTCTCTTCATAGGTTGCTAAGAACTTGTTTCATGACCTTGGATTTTCGAATGTTGGTTAAGTATGTATTCAGGATAGTTAGATCTTTCTGAATTTAACTCTTAATCATTACCTATGCCATTCTTTGTCTTTTTTGATCATTGTAGTTATTGCTGTTTTTCATTTTCCCATGCCCTTTTATTTAATATATAAAACACATTGTTCTATTTAAAAACCTAGTAAACTCTGACGATAACTCATTTTGTATTTGCAGATGTTTATGGCGACATTATTTATTTATTTTTAAATTATACTTTAAGTTCTGGGATACATATGCAGAACATGCAGGTTTGTTACATAGGTATACACATGCCATGGTGGTTTGATGCACCCATCAACCCGTCATCTACATTAGGTATATCTCCTAATGTTATCCCTCCCCTAGGCCCCCATCCCTAAAAGGCCTTGGTGTGTGATGCTCCCTGCTCCCTGTGTCCATTTGTTCTCATTGTTCAACTCCCACTTATGAATGAAAACATGAGGTATTTGGTTTTCTGTTCCTGTGTTAGTTTGCTGAGAATGAGGGTTTCCAGCTTCATTCATGTTGCTGTAAAAGACATGAACTTATCTTTTTATGGCTGCATAGTATTCCATGGTGTATGTGTGCCAGATTTTCTTTATCCAGTCTAGAAAGGATTTGCTTGGTTCCAAGTATTTGCTATTGTGAATAATACTGCAATAAACATACATGTGCATGCATCTTTACAGTAGAATGATTTATAATCCTTTGGGTATATAGCAGTAATTGGATTGCTGGGTCAAATGATATTTCTGGTTCTAGATCCTTGAGGAATCCCCACACTGTCTTCCACAATGGTTGAACTAATTTACACTCCCACCAACAGTGTAAAAGTGTTTCTATTTCTCCACATCCTCTCCAGCATCTGTTGTTTCCTGACTTTTTAATAATCGCCATTCTAACTGGTGTGAGATGATATCTCATTGTGGTTTTGATTTTCATTTTCTAATGACCAATAATGATGAGCTCTTTTTCATATGTTTCTTGGTCACATAAATGTCTTCTTTTGAGAAATGTCTGTTCATATTCTTTACCCACTTTTTGATGAGGTTGTTTGTTTTTATCTTATAAACTTTTTTAAGCTTCTTGTAAATTCTGGAAATTAGCCCTTTGTCAGATGGATGGATTACAAAAATGTCCTCTCATTCTGTATATAAGTTGCCTCTTTACTCTGACGATAATTTCTTTGGTTGTGCAGAAGCTCTTTAGTTTAATTGGATTATATTTATTTATTTTGGCTTTTGTTCCTATTCTTTTTGGTGTTTTAGTCATGAAGTCTTTGCCCATGCCTGTATCCTGAATGGATTGCCTAGGTTTTCTTCTAGGGTTTTTATAGTTTTAGGTCTTACATTTAAGTCTTTAATTCATCATAAGCTAATTTTTGTATAAGGTGTAAAGGGTCCAGTTTCAGTTTTCTGCAGATGGCTAACCAGTTTTCCAACACCATTTATTAAATAGGGAATTTTTCCCCATTTTTGTCAGATTTGTCAAAGATCAGATGGTTGTAGATGTGTAGCATTATTTCTAAGGCCTCTTTTCTGTTCCATTGGTCTTTATATCTGCTTTGGTACCAGTACCATGCTGTTTTGGTTACTGTAGCCTTGTGGTATAGTTTGAAGTCAGGTAGTGTGATGCCTTCAGCTTTGTTCTTTTTGCTTAGGATCATCTTGGCTATGTGGGTTCTTTTTTGATTCCATGTGAAATTTAAAGTAGTTTTATCCAATTCAGTGAAGAAAGTCAATGGTAGCTTGATGGGGATAGCACTGAATCTATAAATAACTTTGGGCAGTATGGCCATTTTCACAATACTGATTCTTTCTATCTATGAGTATGAAATGTTTTTTCATTTGTTTGTGTTCTGTCTTATTTCCTTGAGCTGTGGTTTGTAGTTCTTGAATAGGTCCTTCACGTCCCTTGTAAGTTGTATTCCTAGGTATTTTATTCTCTTTGTAATGATTATAATTGGGACTTCGCTCATGATTTGGCTCTTTTCCACCAATATCAGGTTGGCTTCATCCCTGGGATGCAAGGCTAGTTCAACATACGCAAATCAAGAAACATAATCCATTACATAAACAGTACCAATGACAAAAACCACATAATTATCTCAATAGATCCAGCAAAGTCCTTTGATAAAATCAGTACGTCTTCATGCTAAAAACCCTCAATAAATTAGGTATTGATGGAATGTATCTCCAAATAGTAAGAGCTATTTATGATAAACCCACAGCCAATATCATACTGAATGGCCAAAAGCTGGGAGCATTTCCTTTAAAAACTGGCACAGGACAAGGATGTTCTCTTTCACCACTTTTATTCAACATAGCATTGGAAGTTCTCGCCAGGACAATCAGGCAAGAGAAAGAAATAGTGTTCAAATAGGAAGAAAGGAAGTCAAATTGTCTCTGTTTGATGACATAATTGTATATTTTGAAAACCCCATCATCTTAGCCCCAAATCTCCTTAAGCCAATAAGCAACTTCAGCAAAGTCTCAGGATACAAAATCAATTTGCAAAAATCACAAGCATTCCTATATATCAATAATCATTATTGGTTTAAAACCTGTTTTGTCTGAAGTAAAAATATCAACCCTTGCTTTTTTCTTTTTTCTCTTTGCTTAGTGTACATTTTTCTCCATTGCTTTACTTTGAGCCTGTGTCATTGTACATGAGTCTCAAAAACAGCATACAGCTTGATATTGTTTATTCACAGATGACTTTACATAGCTGATATATATGCCTTAGTGTTTTCCTTTTTGCAATGAATCCCTCAGGATTCTTTGTGCTTCTTATATTTGGATATCTAAACCTCTTGCGAGGCCAGGCAAGTTTTCCTCAACTACTCCCTCAAATAAATTTTCTAAACTTTTTACTTCTTCTTCCCCCTCAGGAACACAAATGATTCTTAGGACTGCCCATTTAACATAATCTCATATTCTTCGGAGACTTTATTTCTTATAATTATTTTTTCTTTATTTTTATCAGATTTGGTTAGTTCAAAAGCCTGTCTTTTAGCTCCCCAGATCTTTCTTCTACTCGGTCTTGTGTATGGTTAAATTTTCCACTGAATTTTGTTATTCCCTAAATGTGTCTTTTATTTCCAGAAGTTCTCAGTGGTTTTTCATTAAAATATCTATCTCTTTAGAATTTTTTTATTTATAACCTGAATTTTTTCTTTATGTTGGTTTTAAACTTTCTCTTGTATTTCCTTGAATAACTTAATAATCAACCTTTTGAAATATTAATTTGGTATTAAAGTATTTCATCTTGTTTTAGATCCATTGCTGGAGTACTACTGTGATATTTTGGGGGTGTTATATAATTCTGTTTTGTCATATTGCCATATTGCCAGAATTATTTTTCTTGTTCCTCTCATTTGTGTAGACTCTTTCTTCTACTTATTCTTGAATTTATTTTTGGTTTTGAATGTTTTTTTAGATTTATATTCCCCACCACCACCAAAGAATGTGACTTTAATTTGAATGGCTTATTGTAGCCTAATTCTGTTCTTGGTGCTTGCAAGGGTGAGACTCTGTATGAGTTCCTTGGCTCTAGAGAGTCTTTGTATGATGATTTTCTCAGATATTGGTTATAGTAGCAATGTCCTTGATGTGTGAGCAAGTTCACTGTCTTATGTGCTGTTGGAATGGCAGAAGTCTCTTGAAGCTTATTGCATTTTTCAGTAGTGTAAATATGATTATTTTCATTTTATTATTATTATTATTACCATTATTATTGAGACGGAGTTTCATTCTTTTTGCCCAGGCTAGAATGCAATGGCACAATCTTGGCTCACCACAACCTTAGCCTCCCAGGTTCAAGTGAATCTCCTGCCTCAGCCCTCCAAGTAGCTGGGATTACAGGCATGAGCCACCACGCCCAACTAATTTTGTATTTTTAGTAGAAACGGGGTTTCTCAGTGTTGGTCAGGCTGGTCTTGAACTCCCAACCTCAGGTGATCCACCCGCCTCAGCCTCCCAAAGTGCTGGGATTACAGATGTGAGCCACCGTGCCCAGCCATAACTATTTACTTACTTGTTATTTGTTCCCAGTATTTTATTTACTGGGTTGAACAATTTAGGCTTTATACCTATGAGTAAGGTATCCACGAGTGAAGACCAGATATGGCTAAAGCAGGTGGGTAAATTCTGGACCCAGTGGTAGGCAGAGAGAGTTCCCCTCCATGACAAAGGTGGCTGGGGAAGCTTTCAGTGAAACACACTGAGAGCTTCTCGGGGAAATTAGAGAGCCTCCTCAGCTCCCCTCCTGGGCCAGCCGAAAAGCAATTCACTTTCAAGTCATACTCCTAACCCAGTGTCATTGCTGCTCGGATAACAACCTACCTCTTTCATTTGCAAGAATGCTAATGTTTTATGCAGAGAGTGATTGTGACTACCTATCCTTCAAGCCTGAACCTAGAGGACACTCATTCTGTGGAAATGCAGTAACCTGAAATGTTCCAGAAGGGCTACCTCCAGGTATACTCATGTTGACCTCTCATGGGAGAATCTCCAGCTGGGTCTGCAGTGGTGGATGAGGGGTACAAGAAATCTCTTTCCTCGAAGAGCCTTCATAAGCACCAGGACTGCCTGACTGCTGGGGTGAAGCGTCATACTTACCCCACTGAGCACAGCTTTGCACCTGTGCCTCTCCTGAAAGAAACTTCTCACAAGAAATTTCTGGGACACGAGGCTTGCCATCTAAATTTTTTTGGCCCATGGGGTGATCCCTTGATGTGGTGCACTCTCCCTTCCCCTAGGAGTAGAAGTCCCCAAGCACCAACTACTATGGATGCTTCTGCTCCTCTGGTTCTAGCTACTCAGCGGGGTTGCCTTGCTCCAGGCTGGTGCTGGAGAATGTTTGCAAGAAATCTAATGATGTGATCTGTCTTTAAGACTCCCAGCTGTAGCACCAGCTCTGATGGGGGTGGCAGGGGAGAGATATGGATTCTGTGAGATTATTTGGTTATAAATAGCCTTAGTGTGTTGGCTTTCTCGAATGCTAGTTGTAGTAGTAATGAACTGGTCACATGAACAGACTCAGGACCTCATAGTCAGGGTGATGCAGGCAATGGTCATAGCTGAGGTCATGCACAAGTTGTCTCATTCCTGCATGCTATTATTGTGCTTGAAGATGCTATAACGGACCATGTCAGTTGGGCTCCAGCCAGAAGGTGGTGCTTGCAAAAGAGCACCAGCTGCAGTGGTAGCAGTAGTTACCCAGGGAAGGTACTCTGGTGACTCAGGCAATGAAGAGGGTCATAGAACTCTGAAAAGTTTTTGTCCTTTGTGTTAAACTTTCAAGGTGTGTGGAGGGGCAAATCCAGGTGGGGCCTGTATCAGGCAAGCCTGTGCTCTGTCTCTCCACAAGTTGCCAAAATCAGCAGCCCTGGAGTGGATCAGAGAGTGGTTCTCTTGCCACAGGGGTGATGTTCCAGGGACGATTGAAGCTGCCTCACAGAAGAGCCTGTACAGGTATTGGGGAGCAGCAGGTGGCAGTAAGACCCACATAGCTGCCCTCAATGCTTCCTTCAAAGGATCTCTTGAGAAATTTGTTTAGCATTTCTAGCCTCACTTTTTTCACATTAGAAAAACAATTCTGGAATAATAAAACCTATGGGATTAAACATTGTGCAAATAAATACAGTGCCAATCAACAATAGAGTTCAATACATAATAATTATTAGAGTGTTCTCTCTGTCCATTCATAATTGTTTATAGATTGCCCCTGAAATATTTAAATGTTTTAACTTTTCACAACTTTATATTGTACCCTCTGAGACAACTTTATTTTGGTTTATAACAAATCTAAATATTTTAGTGTATCAGTAATGCCTTAATAAAATAAATTATCTCAGTCTGTTATTATTTTGTAATCTCTATTTTTAAATAAGGATAATATCACATTTTTAATCCAACATGTTGAAATGATTTACAGGTATTTTAGTAAAGAAAGATTTAGAACTTCCATCCCTTTTATTCCTTGCCTTGATTTGAATAATCTGAATTGTCCTGATTTGTCAGCTAACACCCACTCACTATGTACTCTCCTTATAGTTTTCTTTGTACAGTCTCCATCTGTCTCCCAATCTATCTTGCATTTTTTCAAATAAATATTACAAATTATAGATATTTTAGTTAAACAGATGGAATCTTAATAATAAAAGAAAAGAGTAGAGGAGAGCTATATAAAATGAATGAATGTCATGCCAACTAATATAACATCAATGGTTGATCTGATTTTTAAGATAGCAATAAGCGTGCAGTTTATATAATGTGCTTTCTCTATTGCTCGATATAGCCATTTTTCAATATTCATGTATAAGTGGTGATATCTAATGCATATAGCAGGTTACTGATTCTAATTTAGATCACAGCATTCTTAGAATCATAAACTATAATATTTATCATTATGTCACATTCAAAACACACTGGACTACCTTTTTAATACATTTTAAAATCTAGTCTAAATCGAGGCAGAG
>NW_016107642.1:660607-667912 GCF_001604975.1 Cebus imitator
GTGCAATGGCGCGATCTCGGCTCACCTGCAACCTCTGCCTCCTGGGTTCAGGCAATTCTCCTGCCTCAGCCTCCTGAGTAGCTGGGATTACAGGCATGTGCCACCATGCCCAGCTAATGTTTTTTTGTATTTTTAATAGAGACGGGGTTTCACCATGTTGGCCAGGATGGTCTCATCTCTTGACCTCGTGATCCACCCGCCTCGGCCTCCCAAAGTGCTGGGATTACAGGCGTGAGCCACCGCGCCCGGCCCTCACTTTCTATTTTTCATGGCTCCTCAAGCTAGTCATAAACTCCATAGGAAGGATGATGAACAATTGAATTATTGCCTAATTGTAGTTTCAATCTTTTTTCTCCTGTTTAACATGGAGGTATAGAACTAATATCAGAAACGTTATTGTTTCCAGTACCTTTGTAGTAATTGATAACTTCAGTGAATTATATTTAAATCTATGTTTTATAAAAGAAAATTCCTACGTATGTAAATTGGGTACACTGTGTTGAATTTTTTTATTTTTGATTTTTTTGTAGAATACACAGAAAGTTACAAAAATCCATGTTACAATGCTAATTCAAAACTGAAACTTGAACAGTATTGAAAAATAACTGAACTATAAAGCTACATTTGAAATATATTTGCTTTCTGATATTTAATAGCCTAGTTTATATTTGCTGATTTTGAATGTTTATCTTCCAATGGCTAAATCTGTAAAACATAAGTACATATTCTATACTTTTAATGGTAAAGTATTTAATGTTCATTGTAATAAAATTATACTACTTTAAAATTAGTTTTCTTTCATGGTGTCATTTGATTGCCCTAGAATAAGGAGGGTTCTTTTCTAGTGATAGTTTTTGGATTAGATTCTAGACCATAGATAACGAAATTCAGCTCACAGGCCACACTTATCTCATACATATCTCAACCATATATATGTGGTTTTTTGGTGTATATACATATATATGTGTGTGTATGTATACATATATATATAATGTGTGTGCATAAATACATATATATTTTTAATCTAATTAATTAAAAACACTTAAAATAGAATTCTAGAAGAAAACTAAGAGAAATCTTTGTGAACTTGGCTTAGGCCAAAATTTATCAGATACAACATTGATAGCTCAATCATTAAAATAAAAAAATGATAAATTGAACTTTATCAAAATTAGCAATACACACTTTTCAAAATATAATGTTAGAAGAATAAAAAGACAGACAATAGACTTTTTGTCTGCTGCTTTTCACATCATAAATCTGACAAACAATTTGTATGCAGAATTTATTAAAAATCCTTAATATTGAATAATTATAAAAAAACCCAGCAAACTAATTTCAAAAATGGGCAAAGGATATTTAAAAAAATAAAACCCTTTATAAAATAAGATATACACATGGTAAATAAACATATAAAATTATGTTTAACATAATTAGCCATTAGGGAAATATAAATTAGAACCAGAAAGATATATTAGTATACACAGATGATAACATAATAGCTTAAAAAATATCTGACAATACCAAATGTAAGGATGTAGAGCCACTGTAACTGTCATTCATTAAATGCATCTCAAAACATTTTCCTAGTAGAAATTTCTTGTATGGTTAAACATGAGCTTACCACAAGACCCAGAAGCATCACCCTATGTGTTCACCCAAATGAAATAAAAAACTAAATTTACACAAAAACCTCCATATGAATGTGTTCTAGTAGTAAACATTCCCATGCAACAATTTGATTTGTAGTTTTACTCCTTCATGGGAGGGGTCTGAACAAGTATTCATAAGGAAATGAAACTTGAGTGATGATGATGGTGTTGATAAAAACCACATTTATTTAGCACTTAATATATGTAAAATATTTTATATAAAGTCCAATTATCACTATAATCTTGAAAATTATGTAAGTATTATCCTACATTCACAGATAACAAAGCCAAACTTTAGAGAAGGTAACGCAGTTAAGTTTTCACAGCATCACAGTTATCACTTAAACACAGATGTTTCTTTCCAAAGAACATTTAAAAGTGATCACCATAGGTCAGTGACTCAGCCTTTTTGTTTTTTTCTGTTCCAACACATATGCGGGATAGATCCATTCTCACCAGTAACTGGAACACTGTTCCCATAGTAACGAGGGGAAAATTATGTGTCAGACTATGCAAGGGAAGCATAGCTTTAAAAAAGCAGATACTTTTGAAATACTTGAGGACCACTCTTATAACAAGGGAAATGTGCCTCTCATTTCCAACCTCCCTTATGGAGACTAACTCACATAGTGGTCAAAATTGGTATAAATGTACTTGTCTAAATATATCTATAACTTGCAAACCCTTCTCATTTAATTACATTACTACTTTTTCTAACAGAGTTTTAAAAATATTTACATAAAATCATTTATCTGATAGAAAATGTGTTAAAAATTAGCTCAATTAGAAACAAAAAAGAAGACATTGCAACTGAACACAGAAATACAAAAGATCATCAGAGACTACTATGAACAACTATACGCTCACAAAGAAGAAAACCTAGAGGAACTGGATAAATTTCTGGAAACATACAACCTCCCAAGATTGAACCATGAAGAAATTAAAACCCAAACATACCAATAATGAGTAGCAAGATTGAATCAGAACAGAGGCAAGCTAGCCCACTAGACACAGCTGGGAGAGACATCTGCCATCAAGGGACCAGGACATTGAGAAGACTGTTGCCCTCCTGCCAGATCTTCAGAGGGAAGGCATTGAGAGTGGGCAGAGGGAAGACACAGATGCTGGGCTACATGAAGAGGAAGCTGAGAACCCTGCATGGGGCTACCATATACCAGGACTTGTTCTTAAATGCAAATGACTCCTGGAAAATGGGTGAGTTGAGCAGGCAAGGAGCAACCCCCACTCCAGGAGCCTATAGAAACCTACCAGAAGTAGACTTCATGACACCCATGGGCACTCAAGCAGGCAGGAAGAGCTGCTTAGAGAAGCGGTAGGGACAGAACTCCAGCCTGTGTGAAGCCCAGAGGGTTTGGTGTGGAGGTGTTTGTAGTGGAGCACAGCCAGGGATACCTATCCCTCAAGGCTGACCTTTTTTCCTTAGCAGACTTTGGCCCTAGTGAAACTGCTGGACCTGAACAGTGATGGGTGGCATTTCTCGTGAGACAGGGCGAGTCTGACCTAGAAACTCTTGGTCTTATGGCCTCTCCCAAGGTCCCAGCCTAGTTGTGCCTGACTGTAGTGTAGCCTTTGAATGCCAAGGTGGGGTACATCAAAGCCCTGCACTGACAGACCATACTTTAGCACCCCCATGGATGTTCACCAGCCCGCTCTTGCCCTCCACCCATGGCAGCCTCCCTGGAGCTTCTTTGTCTGCACACACTCACCATGACCACCCCATCACATCGCACATGTGGGTATGGGTGGACTTGACTTCCTATTCCCTGACAGCACACATGTGTGTGCGTACCTGCCATGCCCTCATAGCTGCCCATGTGAGTACATACTGCCCCATCAACCACCCACTGTGCCTCCATTGATGTCAGAGCATTCAAAGGCATGAAGACCATCAGTCCTATGCCCACCAGCTCCTTGCCCCAACACCAACACTGCCACCAGCCCAAAACTACACAGGGAGAACAGTATATCCACTCATATCCCAGGGGCAGCATCTGCCCATGTGAACATGCACATGAAGTATGCACACAGTCTGTGCATGCTGGTATCCTGTCTCCATACTAACACCACCACTGATACAAATACACACTTACTTCCCATACCATGCTGCCACCACCACCCTGCAAACGCCTGCAAAGAGGCCAGTAGTCCTACATCTGCCAGAACCCTACTGTAACTGTAGGTCTACTGCATACCCTGTCATGCTGCCACTGTTGCTATCATGTGGAAATGAGGATGAATCTATGAATACCAGGGCTACCACACTACTAAGCACTGTAGCTGACACCACCTATTGGAGTGTTGTGACCAGCAGAACAGAAACAAAACTTTATACAATAAGATATACCTCCAGCATGGTAGGTTCCTGACCTTCAGGGGCCAAAGAACAAAGCCAAGGGCCTGATACCAGTCCCCCAAATTAATAGCACACGATCCAGGAATTCTCAGCTGAGCGTTGGCCCCCAAAATCCTCCAGAAGTAAATCCAGTTGACTGGATTAACATCCCCAAGAACATCAAACAGGATTTAAAAAACACCAAAGGTCAGCAACTTCTGTAATTACAGAAATAGCCCACAAAGATGACAAAGAACCAGTGCAAGTACTCTGGCAACCCAAAAAGCCAAAGTGTTTTCTTACCTCCAAACAAGTGTGCAAATTCCTAGCAATGGTTCCTAATCAAGCTGAGATGGCCGGAGTGACAGAAATGGAATTCAGAATATGTATAGGAACAAGTTCATTCACATACAGGAGACAGTTGAAACCCAATACAAGTAACCTAAGGATTAACTAAGAAATAGTAGTTTTTACTAAAACCAAAAAATAAAAAAATAAAAAATAATAAGAAACAAGTAATCTAAGACTTACCAATAAAATCAAACAGGCGATGATAAACAAATGGCCATAATAAGAAAAAAACCTTATCTGATAGAGCTTATAAATACTTTACAAGTATTTCATAATTCAATAGCAAGTGTTAGCAGCAGAAATGACCATCTGAGGGAAAAAAATCTCAGAGCTTGAACACTGGCTCTCTAAAACAACTCAGTCAGAGAAAAATAAATTAAAAAACAATAAATAAGAATGAACAAAGCCTCCAAAAAATATGGGATTATGTAAAGAGACCAAAGTTATGACTTATTGATGTGTCTGAGAGACATGGAGAGAAATCAAGCAACTTGGAAAAAAAAATCATGATATTGTCCATAAAAATTTACTCAGACTCACTAGAGAGGCCAATATTCAAATTAAGGAAATGCAGAAAACCCTTAAAAAATACTATACAAGGAGACAATTCCCAAAACACATAGTCATCAGATTCTTCAAAGTTGAAATGAAAAAACAAAAATTTAAAGACAGCTAAAGAAAAGGGACAGGTCACCTACAAGGTGAACCCTATTAGGCTAACAGTGGATCTTTCAGCAGAAACCCTACAATCCAGAAGAGACTGGGGCCCTATATTCAGCATTGTTAATGAAAAAAATGTTCAACCAAGAATTTCACATCTGGCTAAGCTAAGCTTTATAAGCCAAAGAAATATAAGTCCTTTTCAGATAAATAAATGCTAAAATAATTAATCACCCTGGACCTCAGACCTGCCACACAAGATGTCCTGAGGGGAGTACTAATAATGAAAAAGAAAGACCATTAATGACCAGCCATTATGAAAACATACATAAGTACACAGATCAGTGACACTATAAAGCAACCAAATAAGCAAATCTGCATAATAACCAGCTAACGTGATGACAGGGTCAAATACACAAATATCGATAGGAGCCTTGAATATAAATAGGCTAAATGTCCCAATCAAAAGGCATGCAGTGGCAAGTTGCATAAAGAAGCAAACCCCATGATATGTTATCTTCAAGAAATCCATCTCACATGCAATGACACACGAAAAATCTACCAAGCAAAGAGAATACAGAAAAAAAAGCATGGGTTGCAATCCTAATGTCAGACAAAACAGACTATAAACTAACAAAGATCAAAAAAGACAAAGAAAAGCATTATATAATAATTAAGGGCTCAATTCACGAAGAGGGCCTAACTCCCTAAGTATATACACACTCAACACAGAAGGACCCAGATACATAAAGCAAGTTCTTAGAGACCTAGAAATTTAGATAACTACACGATAATAATAGGGGATTTTAACAACTCTATGAGAGTATTAGATAAATCATTGAGGCAAAAAACTAAAAAAAAGATATTCAGGACCTTAACTCAACACTTGAAATGGACCTAATAGACATCTACAGAACTTCTATCCTAAAACAGCAGAGCATACATTCTTCTTATCGGCACATAGCATATACTTTAAAATTTACTATATAATTGGTCATAAAACAACCCTCAGCAAACATCAAAAATAATTATACCAACCACACTGTTGGACCACAATAGAATAAAAATAGAAGTCACTACTAAGAAAATCACTCAAAACCATACAATTAAATGAGTATGAGACAACGTGCTCTTGAATGACATCTAGGTAAATATTGAAATTAAGGCAGAAATCAATAAATTATTTGAAACTAGTGAGAACAAAGATACAACATCTCACAATCTTTGGGACATAACCAAAACAAAATGTTAAGAGGAAAGTTTATAGCACAAATTCACACATCAAAAAGTTAGAAAGATCCCAAATTGACAACCTAACCTTACATCTAGGGTAAATGGAGAAGCAAGAGCTTTTAACTAACTCCAATGCTAGCAGATGACAAGAAATAATCAAAATCAGAGCTGAACTGAAGGAAATTGAGGTGTAAAAAACCATACAAAGATCAATAAAATCAGGAGGTGGTTATTTGAAAGAATTAATGAAAAAATTATTATCTAGGCTAATAATAAGGAAGATCCAAATAAACACAATCAGAAATGGCAGAGGGGACATCACCACTGACCCCACAGAAATAAAAAAATCCCTCAGGGTGTACTATGAACACCTCTATGAACACAAACTAGAAAACTGGGAAGAAATCGATAACATTCCTAGAAACATACAACCTGCCAAGATTGAACCAGGAAGAGATTGAATTTTTAAACAGACTAATAACAATATCTGAAATTGAATCATTAATACAAACCAATGAGAAAAAGCCCAGGACCACACAGATTGACAGCCAAGTTCTATCAAACGTATACAAAGAAGCTGGTATCATTTCTCCTGAAACTATTGCAAACAATTGAGGAGGAGGGACTACTTTCTAACTCATTCAATGAGACTAGAATCCTTCTGATACCAAAGCCTGGCAGGGACACAACAACAGCAACAAAAACTTGAGGCCAATATTCTTCATGAACTTAGATGCCAAGAATACCCAACAAAAGACAAGCAAATAGAATCCAGCAGCACATCAAAAACATAATCCACGACAATCAAGTAGGCTTTATCCCTGGGGTGCAAAATAAGTTCAATATACACAAATCGATAAATGTTATTCATCACATAAACAGAACTAACAACAAAAACTACATAATCATTTCAATAGATGCAGAAAAGTCTTTTGATAAAATTCAATATACCTTCATGTTAAAAATTCTCAATAAACTAGGCATTGAAGGGACATACTTCAAAATAATAAGAGCCATCTATGAAAACTACATAGCCAAAATAATACTGACTAGGCA